>NC_091574.1:35160690-35175690 GCF_042767895.1 Penaeus vannamei | reverse complement strand
GCTTCTTGAAATTCAGTGTCTGGATTAAAAAGCATTGCAGGATTTAATGTTGCTATTTATTGAATTTTCATCGGAAAGTTGCCGAAAGGGAAACATGCTGGACACCCCTTGCCTGCAGAGTTCAGTTCTGGGGAGCGATATACTCGCCGCCAGGAGCAGGGACGTCGACAGGAGCGACCTCTGGGACTACACTTGGTGGAATGTATTCCTCGTCAATGCCTCCATCAGAAAGTTCTCCGGCGTCGAAGTCGAAGTCTTCTTCATGATCATTACCACCGGTTGGATCGCTGGATTCCCCGCCGACGACACCTCCAGCAGCGCCACCAGACGCACCTCCAGTTGCGCCAACAATGGCACTTTCAGGAAGCACACCGGAACCGACCAGGACGAGGGGAAGCACACTGCCGCCTCCGACTCCGCTGTGACCTTCGCCCTCATGCAGGTCACCGTCGTCCAGTGCGACTCCCAGGCCGGTGTCGCCTCCGGCACTGTAGCCTTCCAGCTTCGCGGCAGACGCCACGCACGCCAGGGCCAGCAGGGAGGCACAACGGAGCTGTGGAGAGCAGAAATCAGTTTTCATTCTTTACTAGACCGATTTTGTTAATATTTTCAGTAATAAAATCTGTCTATTCACTATATTTTTAAGTATACCTATTTCTATCTAGTGTACATACATTATAAAGGTGTGTTTGCATTAACATGTACATATACAATCTAAACTATGTGCACCATTGACTTACCAAAACGCGTTGGGGATTCATGACTTGGAAATATATGTAGAGCGCCGTTGGAGGATGACCAGATTAGGCGAAGAAGTGTGTCAGTGTTTGCTTTGTGTTGGTATTTATACTGAATAATGCTTGTAATGCAAGGCCCAGAGAGGTGCCAGATTCCAAATCCTGTACTTTATTATTACTCTGAAGAATTTCCTGTACTGACTCGAAAGATGACAATCAAATTCTGATTCAATTTCGGGCCATACAGCAAGAAATTAATCAACATGAAAATTATTCATACTTCTTTGTGTACATATTTATAGGATGTAGATATGTACTGTAATGATCATAACACTAAATCAGTGACATTTCCAAATAGACCAGAATTTTGCGAAGACGTCAGACAAATCTAGTCACACGGAACCCTAGATTTATATAGGTAAAAACATACTATAAACTTACATATACATATCCATTATATATGTGTGTGTATTCGAGGGAATATGATATATCACTTATGTAAGCTAGGCAATGAGCGAACTGTCTAAATAACAGGCTAATTAAGTGAATATTGTCATATATTTAATTGTGTAACATTTACATCCAAAGAAATAAACACTAGCCTTGCATTTACATTTATGCGTAATATCTCACGTATCCATATATGTAAGATGCATATGCTTATGTGTGCTTAAGGAGTTCATACAGACACACACACACACACGCACACAAATAAAGTGTGTGTATATATGTGCGTGTGTGTGTGTGTTGTGTGTGTATATATATAATTATATATGTATATCTATATAATCATATATGTATATATACATATATATATAATTAAAAATGTATATATATATGTGTGTGTGTGTGTGTGTGTGTGTGTGTGTGTGTGTGTGGATATATATATATATATATATATATATATATATATATATATGTATGTATGTATGTATGTATGTATGTATGTGTGTGTGTATATATATATATATATATATATATATATATATATATATATATATATTTATATATATACATATATATAATTGTTTATGCATGGACACACACACACACACACACACACACACACACACACACACACACACACACACACACACACACACACACACACACACATATATGTATATATATATATATATATATATATATATATATATATATATATAATGGGTTATAGATGAGTCCCGTGGGAATCGAATTCTTATCAGGAAGAAGAAAACCAACACGGCTGAGAAGAACTTCATTATTGCAATTGCATACGTTTCGGAGATGCAATCTCCATCATCAGTGCTATAACAAAAAAACAACAAAAATTAATTTAAAAATACAAACAAATTATAATACAAAACATACAAACAATATAATAGAAAAACAATATCAAAAGATCGTAAAAACAAGTTGGTGAGCAGTAACAGGTACTAACCAAGCTATGGGTTCTTTTGATAGTTTATATGGTAAACAGGGTGGTTGCAGTGGCAGTGTTGTTTAGCTCTGGTTTCATTGTTTGGATGTGGAGTGACTCGGCTATGATGAGGTCAAATCTGTTAAGATGGGAGGTCAAGATTTTGAAATCAGTATTGCTGAAAGGGTGATTGTGGAGGTGAGAATGCTCTCTGATTGCTGAGAAGGATGGTTTACTCAGTTGCAGGCCTGTCCTGATGGACTTGCCTTTGTGTTCGAGAATGCGGTGGCGGAGCCATCGTGAGGTGGATCCCACATACCTAGCCTGACAGCTAGGACAAGTAAACAGGTAAACCACATTCGAACATAGTTCAGAGTTACACATCTCTTTATTCTTTAAGAAATTACCAACGGTGTTATTATTGTAAAAAACGAATCGAAAACTGATCTGCGGATAGCAACGCCTGAGAATTTTGTTTAATGATTTTCTGAGATCAAAACTAAGACCGCCCATATATGGGAGTTTTATATATTTAATGTCTTTGTTAACTGTGGCAGATGCAGGTTTAGGGTTGAATTTCTGACTTAGAAATTTGCGTAGGGCTTTATAAAATAGGTAAGATGGATACCCATTTGTAGTAAAATATTTACTTAAGAATGAAACTTCGTCATGGAAACTAGCCCAAGTTGAACAAATGTTATAAGCTCGGTTGATAAGTGTTGTGAGGCTGTTTAACTTGTAAATATGAGGTATGTAGCTGAGGTAATGAAGCCCAAGGCCAGTAAATGTGGGTTTCCTGTAGGTACTGGTGTAGAAACAATTGTTATGAAAAGTTATGGAAGTGTCGAGAAATGATAGTTTGTTATTTTGTTCAGTCTCACAAGTGAATTTTATATTGGGGTGTTGTGAGTTCAAGTATGAGAGGAAAGGATTAATGTGAGAGGGGTCGTTAAAGAGTAAAAAAGTATCATCCATATAACGGCGATATAAAATAGGTTTGAAATTAGCAGGGCAGTCATTCATCCATGTTTGTTCATGATGGCAAAGGAAAGTATTGGCATAACAAGGGCCAAGTGGTGATCCCATTGCTACACCGTCTACCTGTGTGTAAATAGAGCCATTGAAGGTAAACACTGAGTTGTGTGCGGCTATGTCCAATAATTTCCTGTATGTCGTCTTGTTCAGGCCATACGAGTTTAAGAGTGAGGAGGTTGTTTTGTTTAAAATTATGTCAGTGGTTTCATTGAGGGGAACATTAGTGAATAACGACTCTATGTCAAAACTGGCCATTGTGACAGGCCGTAGTGGTTTAAGGTCACTAATTTCTTTGATGAAAGAGAAGGAGTTTTCTATGGTATATTCATTGGTGGTTAGGGGGGTTATCAATTGAACTAAGAATTTTGCAAGATTGTAATTGAAAGTACCAATGGCAGAGATGATGGGGCGTAAAGGCTGACCAATTTTATGAATTTTAGGAAGGCCATATAAGCGACCAGGTCTTGAGCCAGATATAGTCAGGAGATTATAAGTCATTTCTCCGATAGATGTTCTTATCGAGCGTAAGAGTCTGTTTAGTTTATCTTCTAATTTCAGTAGATGAGTGGCAGTGTCAGACATGATTGGTTTAAATTTGGAGGAATCACTAAGTATCGTGTTTAGTTTACTAAAATAGTCATCTCTGTTTAGGATAACAACTCCACGTCCCTTATCTGGCTTTGTGATAACAATATTGTTATCATCTCTTAGAGCTATTAGGGGTGTAAGGGAGGGATATGGAGTATGAATACCCTTGACATGACATTTGAATTTCTTGTAAGTATCGTGTGCCACAGTAGAAATGCTGTTGGTGATATGATTCCATCTATCTTTGTAAATCTCACAGTTTTTGATGGTGTGACATAGTTTTTCAAAACAAAGAAAGAACTGGTTATGGGGAATGGTACTGGGTGGTATACAATAATCGAAACCTAAAGAAAGGACTTCTTTTTGTTCATCTGATAATATCCGATCAGAGAAGTTGAAAATAACCTTATTCTTGTCCACTTTTTTGGCTCCGCCACCGCATTCTCGAACACAAAGGCAAGTCCATCAGGACAGGCCTGCAACTGAGTAAACCATCCTTCTCAGCAATCAGAGAGCATTCTCACCTCCACAATCACCCTTTCAGCAATACTGATTTCAAAATCTTGACCTCCCATCTTAACAGATTTGACCTCATCATAGCCGAGTCACTCCACATCCAAACAATGAAACCAGAGCTAAACAACACTGCCACTGCAACCACCCTGTTTACCATATAAACTATCAAAAGAACCCATAGCTTGGTTAGTACCTGTTACTGCTCACCAACTTGTTTTTACGATCTTTTGATATTGTTTTTCTATTATATTGTTTGTATGTTTTGTATTATAATTTGTTTGTATTTTTAAATTAATTTTTGTTGTTTTTTTGTTATAGCACTGATGATGGAGATTGCATCTCCGAAACGTATGCAATTGCAATAATGAAGTTCTTCTCAGCCGTGTTGGTTTTCTTCTTCCTGATAAGAATTCGATTCCCACGGGACTCATCTATAACCCATTATATACTGAAGAAATACGGCAAGAATACTCTGGACCTCTACAGGAAAATTGAAAGGAATTCTTTCCGCTCCAAGAAAGTAGAAAAAGACTTAAAATTCCTAGAGATCTGTAAATGTTACGGAACCATACCAGACTTTATTAAATTTAGAGTGTATTGTCCCACATTCCAAACTACCAGGACATATCGTTCTTGGTGCTTCGATCTTTTGGACTGGGAAATAGATAAACAAAAGAAAAAGATCCCTACCATCAAAAAGAAACTGGAGGATGACACCACTCTCCTCACTTCCTGTATTTCCTATTTCGATTCCAAATGTTTATTATCCCTCAATGAACGAAATATGGAAAAGAAATTATGTAAGGTTGATTTCAGACACAATAAGAAATTAACTAAGCTAGGAATTGACCTAAACAAAAAAGTGGACAAGAATAAGGTTATTTTCAACTTCTCTGATCGGATATTATCAGATGAACAAAAAGAAGTCCTTTCTTTAGGTTTCGATTATTGTATACCACCCAGTACCATTCCCCATAACCAGTTCTTTCTTTGTTTTGAAAAACTATGTCACACCATCAAAAACTGTGAGATTTACAAAGATAGATGGAATCATATCACCAACAGCATTTCTACTGTGGCACACGATACTTACAAGAAATTCAAATGTCATGTCAAGGGTATTCATACTCCATATCCCTCCCTTACACCCCTAATAGCTCTAAGAGATGATAACAATATTGTTATCACAAAGCCAGATAAGGGACGTGGAGTTGTTATCCTAAACAGAGATGACTATTTTAGTAAACTAAACACGATACTTAGTGATTCCTCCAAATTTAAACCAATCATGTCTGACACTGCCACTCATCTACTGAAATTAGAAGATAAACTAAACAGACTCTTACGCTCGATAAGAACATCTATCGGAGAAATGACTTATAATCTCCTGACTATATCTGGCTCAAGACCTGGTCGCTTATATGGCCTTCCTAAAATTCATAAAATTGGTCAGCCTTTACGCCCCATCATCTCTGCCATTGGTGCTTTCAATTACAATCTTGCAAAATTCTTAGTTCAATTGATAACCCCCCTAACCACCAATGAATATACCATAGAAAACTCCTTCTCTTTCATCAAAGAAATTAGTGACCTTAAACCACTACGGCCTGTCACAATGGCCAGTTTTGACATAGAGTCGTTATTCACTAATGTTCCCCTCAATGAAACCACTGACATAATTTTAAACAAAACAACCTCCTCACTCTTAAACTCGTATGGCCTGAACAAGACGACATACAGGAAATTATTGGACATAGCCGCACACAACTCAGTGTTTACCTTCAATGGCTCTATTTACACACAGGTAGACGGTGTAGCAATGGGATCACCACTTGGCCCTTGTTATGCCAATACTTTCCTTTGCCATCATGAACAAACATGGATGAATGACTGCCCTGCTAATTTCAAACCTATTTTATATCGCCGTTATATGGATGATACTTTTTTACTCTTTAACGACCCCTCTCACATTAATCCTTTCCTCTCATACTTGAACTCACAACACCCCAATATAAAATTCACTTGTGAGACTGAACAAAATAACAAACTATCATTTCTTGACACTTCCATAACTTTTCATAACAATTGTTTCTACACCAGTACCTACAGGAAACCCACATTTACTGGCCTTGGGCTTCATTACCTCAGCTACATACCTCATATTTACAAGTTAAACAGCCTCACAACACTTATCAACCGAGCTTATAACATTTGTTCAACTTGGGCTAGTTTCCATGACGAAGTTTCATTCTTAAGTAAATATTTTACTACAAATGGGTATCCATCTTACCTATTTTATAAAGCCCTACGCAAATTTCTAAGTCAGAAATTCAACCCTAAACCTGCATCTGCCACAGTTAACAAAGACATTAAATATATAAAACTCCCATATATGGGCGGTCTTAGTTTTGATCTCAGAAAATCATTAAACAAAATTCTCAGGCGTTGCTATCCGCAGATCAGTTTTCGATTCGTTTTTTACAATAATAACACCGTTGGTAATTTCTTAAAGAATAAAGAGATGTGTAACTCTGAACTATGTTCGAATGTGGTTTACCTGTTTACTTGTCCTAGCTGTCAGGCTAGGTATGTGGGATCCACCTCACGATGGCTCCGCCACCGCATTCTCGAACACAAAGGCAAGTCCATCAGGACAGGCCTGCAACTGAGTAAACCATCCTTCTCAGCAATCAGAGAGCATTCTCACCTCCACAATCACCCTTTCAGCAATACTGATTTCAAAATCTTGACCTCCCATCTTAACAGATTTGACCTCATCATAGCCGAGTCACTCCACATCCAAACAATGAAACCAGAGCTAAACAACACTGCCACTGCAACCACCCTGTTTACCATATAAACTATCAAAAGAACCCATAGCTTGGTTAGTACCTGTTACTGCTCACCAACTTGTTTTTACGATCTTTTGATATTGTTTTTCTATTATATTGTTTGTATGTTTTGTATTATAATTTGTTTGTATTTTTAAATTAATTTTTGTTGTTTTTTTGTTATAGCACTGATGATGGAGATTGCATCTCCGTATATATATATATATATATATATATATATATATATATATATATATATGTGTGTGTGTGTGTGTGTGTGTGTGTGTGTGTGTGTGTGTGTGTGTGTATGTATATATGTATGTATTATATGTATATGTATGCGTGCATTGTTGTTAGTATTATTACATTCTTTTAGGTTAAAATTGCAAAACCATCATATTTTAGTCACAGTTTAAGAGGAATCAGATGTAGATGCTATATTACGACAAAAACATCTTCCTATTTTATTCTAGCACTGAAATTTATATCAGTGAATATTACCACTAACTTCAGATCCAACCGCTTAGAAACAGATTTTAGAAATAAAGGTCAAGAATAAGCCGGACAAAACACTATTTCATTGAAAGCACACCTTCAGGAAAGAATGAATAATGGTGAAAATAATGGCAATGATAATAAAGAATGGCAATAATCATTATGATATGGATATGATGATAATAAAAAGTGGCAAAAATAATATTACTTAAAGAGAAAGAAATGGTAAAAGTGATAGTAATAGTAATGATTGTAATGATAAGGATAATCAATGATAGTAATGATATAAATAATAGTAAAATTGATAATAAAAATTATCCATAAAAATAATAATGATGATAATTCTTACAATGATAGTAATAATAAAATTTATAATGATAAAGATGATAATATTAATAATAACCATAATAATAATAATAACAGTGATACAAATTATAATCCTCATCGTAATAGTAATAATGATGACAATAATGACAATATGAATAATGAAAATGATTGTGATGATAATGATAATGGTAGCTAATTAATAATAAAAAAACAATAATCAGAATAATATTGATAACGATTGTGATAATAGAGTGATAATGATGGTAATGATGATGAGGATGATAATGAGGATAATTATAATGATGATGGTAATAACAATTATAATGATGAGATGATATCCATAGAAATAATTATGATAATAATGATAATGATAATGATAATAATGATGATGACAAAAATGGTAATGATGATAATGATGATATTGGCAATAATAATGATAATGATAATAACAATGATAATGATAATGTAATGATTATGAAAATAACAAATAAGATAATGGTGATACTGATGACGATAATGATAATGATCATAATGATTATGGTAATGATGAAAATAATCAATGATATTATAATAACGATAATTATAATGATAATCATAATAACAATGATAATGACGATATTAATGATAATAATAGTGATAATGATAATGAAAATGAAAATAATAATAATGATAATAACTGTTATTATTATATTATTGTAATTGTTATTAATGAAAATGAAAATAATTTTAAGAAGAATTTTAATAATAATAGTAATAAACATAATAATAATAGAAATGATAACAATAACAAGGATTATTACTACACTCTGGCAAATACAAGGGCATTAATAATGATAATGATAATGATATGAATATGACAATAATAATAAGGATAGTAATAATAGAAGTAAAAACAACAGTAAAAATGATATTAACAATGAAAATGATCATAATAATGATAATAATAATAATTATAATACTGAAAATGATAATGATTATGATACTGATAATAATAATGATAATAATACTGATAATAATACTGATAATAATACTGATAATAATACTGATAATAATAATAAAAACAATAATAATATTTTTAATAAAATAAAAATTATAATAATAGCATTGATAGTATTGATAGTAATGCTGATAATTATGTGAAATAATAATGATGATAGCAGTAATGAAAATAATGAATAGCAGTAACAATAATGATAATAGTAAGAGTAAAGTAATAATAATCATGACAATAATGAAAATAACAGTGATAATGATAATGATAGTAGTAGTAGTAGTAGCAGTAATAATAACAACAACAACAATAATAATAATAATAGTAATAATAATAATAATAATAATAATAATAATAATAATAATAATAATAATAATAATAATAATAATAATAATAATAATAATAATAATAATGAAAATAATAATAATAATGATAATAATAATAATAATAATAATAAACCATTATTATTATCATAATTATAACAATTATGATAATAATAATATGATAGTTATACTGATTATAATAATAATGATTATGATAGTGATAATGATAATAGTAATAACGATGGTATAGATAATTGTTGAGATAATACAGAAGTAGTAATGATGATAAGTAAGTATATAATGGTGATAATGTTTATGATGACAACAATAATAATAACACTAATAATATTAATACTGGCAATAATGATAATAATAAACAACAACAACAATAATAATAATAATAACAATACAATAACAATAATAATAATAATAATAACAAAAATGATGATGAAATTATATTACTTACATTAATAATAATAATACTGAGTATTCATGATAATGATGTTACAAATAAAGAATATTGATGATGATAATGATGATGATGATGATGAAAAGCGGTCTAATTCGTCAATGGAATCGATTACCGAATCACATAAATCAGCTCATTTGCGCATTACCGGCAGCTGTATCCATATCATACATGTGGAAGAGTGATTCGATTTCCGTTTATAAGGATAGTAATCTATTTTATTGTCCTATTTTTAATGTCTCTAAGTCATGGATACCTTCCAGAAACTAGTTAACTAGTTACGAAATATGTTCAAGTATACCAATCCGTAGAACATAAATTTTCATGAAAGAAAAGTTCTAAAGTATAAAATTATGTATAAAATTATCATTATCACTCTCATAATTATCATCATTATTATCATTATAATCAGTAAAATTTACAGGAATATGCAAGACCTGCTGGAATGCAAACAGAGCACGTAGCAGTGTAAACAAGGATCGGTATGATAATAATGAGCTGATGGCTAAGAATAGTTGGGTTACTGTTCTCAGTCTGCTCAACACAGGGGAAGTATACTCTCTCCCTCACTCCTTCACCCTCTCTGCTGTATACACACCTTCGTCAGGTAAACACTAGGTGAGCTCTCTACCCCTTAACATCTTTTTATTATTATCATTATTTTCATTATTGATGTGTATTGTGAACACAGAAGAATAAAAAATGCAATAGTGGACTATAAACAAGAATGGGTGTTAAACAATAAAACGTATACAATAAATAGAGTATATTCTAAGCGTCGATATCAACAGCACTTAGAAAGCATTCTTCAAGTTCATCAGTTATGGTATTATTTCACATAGTATTTCCATAATGCGTAAAAGCAGTTGCATATAAAGAACAACTAAATAACAGATATAGAAAAATAGCCTTAGTTTTACAATTTCGTATCTTTTGTATAAATATGAGGTACTATTATTGAGGTTCATCTTAAGATCCGGGCATTCGGCTTGTACTTTGTTTAGTTGATTACAGAATAGATGGATAGATAAACGCGTATGTATGTGTGCGTACGAGCTTGGAAAAAACACTATATGCAAACTTGGTTCATTGAAAGGTGAGACACATTTTCGAAAACCTTCTGCTGTTCGTCTTAAGGTTTGAGGAGGAAAGGTCAGGTCAGGTCAAAGGCTCAAAGGATCTATGAGAAGGGTGATCGTCATAAAAAATCTAAAAATGTCGAGAATGAGGGGGCTGTAAGCATTACTTTGGAAATTAAGATTAAACAACTGGTTTCTCGAAGAGGATCCCGCCAGTCTTCGGGGTTGAATATCTGCAGAAAAAGAAGGACCAATTCATCTGATAGTCTCTCTCCAACTGATGCAGAAAAGGTTTACCGTTGACGTATCCCTTAGATATAATGTGCATCTCTTGGTGAAACTAGCACTAGTCTTACCAAAGCACTGCTTGTCACACGAAGGACAAGGAACAGCTTACGAGTAAGTACCCACATCGGCGGAAAAGGGAGGGAAAAAGATAAGGGGGAGAGAGCTCACATAATGTTTACCTGACGAAGGGTGTGCATACAGCTGAGAGGGTGAAGCAGTGAGGGAGAGAGTATACTTCCTCTGTGTAGAGCAGACTGAGAACAGTCAGGCGAGGAGTCTTCTGGAGAGGAGAGTCATGCTGGAGCGAACGACGCGCCCTGGAAACCGCGGCGTCGAGAACCAGTGTGTAAACCGGTTTGCTGAAAAATCGACGCAAGAAATGGACCTTTTCATCAAAAGATAAGTAATACTAGGGATCCCAGACGCTGAAGGCAGGGAGAAACAAAGCAGAAGCGATGTGTATGCTTAATTCTCTGCTGGAAAGTAGCTACGGCACTAGCCAGCTCACGGCTTGCAATGACAATAAGGAAAAATAAAACTAGGAAGTAGGAAATGTAGATGTAGTAAAGAATAACATTATGGATAAAGAAATTCCCAAAAAGATAGATAAACATATACCCACACATTCATATATATGTTTATGTCAATGTATATGTGTGTGTGTATTATATATATACATATATTTATTTACATATATATATATATATATATATATATATATATATATATATATATATATATATATATATATATATATATGTACACACACACACACACACACACACACACACACACACACACACACACACACACACACACACACATACACACACACACACACACACACACACACACACACACACATATATATATATATATATATATATATATATATATATATATATATATATATATATATATATATATAAGCATTTTATGGATGCATCAGTACGAATATCAAAGAACATCCAAGAGATCAAGTCTTTGGATTTTATGGCCGGACTCGAAAAGTGAAATTTCCTCTTGTGGTAATTATACTCGTTTTGCAATTTGATGAACCAACAGCGTGTTCACATCCGGAGTAAAGCAAGAGTCGAGCTTTATTCTGTTATTTATAACATAATGTTTCAAGAAAGTGGGTCTGATGAGGCCAGGGGGAAACAGACCGAAGAAAGAGCTATGATCTAGATACGAATGTGCACTTTATTGACATTGAGATCATTGGGAAATTAATAGGTATTGTTGTTGATTATAAGTTTTAAGATTGTGATTTGCTTTCTTTAGCATTTTCATATTGCAGTTGTTGTTGTTTTTCTCATGATCATTGCAATGGTTCTTGATATCAAGGTTATTAATCTGCCATTGCAATAATCATTATTCCAATTCTTTTCCCTGTAGTCATTATCATAATGATCAATATTATCATATCACAGTCTTTGTAATTCATGTTAGTTAAGATTCTCATAATCCTCATTAGTACAATGGTTATTACCATTAGTAATATAATTAGCATTATTATTTTATTATTATCATTTTCATTATTGATATTTAGATAATACCCGAATCATCATTATAAATAATTCATGTTATTATCATCCTTATTACCAATATTGCTATAATTATTATTATCATTGTTATAAATGTTATTGTTATTGTCATTGTTATTATTACTTTCATTATTTTTATCATAATTGTTATTAATTTTAACATTATCATTATCATTATCATTGTTACTATCATTGCTGTTGTTGATATCATTCTTATTACTATTTTCATTTTCATTATTACTACTATTATCATTGTTAGTATCAATATCATATTCATTTTTACTGTCGTTATTATCATTGTCATTGCAATTATAATGATTTTTATCCTCATCATTATTATGATGATTATCATTACTGATTGTAATAGTAGTGTTGTTACTATTATTGTTCTTATTATCATGAGCATCATTGTTATCATCATTGCTATTACCATTATCATCATCATTGTTATTACCATTATCATCATCATCATCATTACTATTATTGTTATCATTGTTTAGCATTATTATTGTTATCATTATTGCTATCATTATTATTACTATTACTTTTATTATACTTATTGTTGTTATTATCAGCATTATTATTATTATCATTACCACTACCATCATTATCACTATTATAGGTCTTGTTATTATTCTTACTATTGTTATCATTATCATTATTATTGTTCTTGTTACTTTTACAGACATCATCATTACAATTATCATAATTGTTACTGTTATTATTATCATTATCATCATCATTATTATTATTATTATTATTATCATTATTATTACTACTATTACTGTTATCATTATTATTAGTAGTACTATTGTTATCATTAATGTTATTATTGTCATTGTATTTATTATTATCATTAAAGATAATATTCTTGTGAGTATTCTTTTCATTATTATTTTTCCTACCATCATTATTATTATCATTATCGTCATGTCATTACTATCATTACCATCATTAATAATCATTGTTTCATGATTATAATTATTACCATCATCAAAAGTATCATTATCATTGTTATTTGTTGTTGTTACTATTGGTAGTGTATCATCACCATTGTCGTTCTTATTATGAACATTATTATTAATGTCATTATAGCTTTTCCATTCATTATTATCATTATCATTATCATTATTATTACTCTTATCATTGTCATCATTTTTATCATTATTACCAGTAGTGTTATTATTACCTACATCATAACTATTATCATCGGTATCACTATTATAAACATCATTATCATTATCATATAATCATCCTTTTTATCATATTTTTTTCGTCATTACTGTTAATTATCATCAATGATTTTATTACCATGGTAATTATCAGCCCCGACATTATCTTCATCGTCATTACCATTATTCCCACAATTACTATTAAGACATCAAGACCATCATCATAATCAACATCTTTTATGATAATAACACAAAAAGCATTCTTCAAAAAAAAAAAAAAAAAAGATAACTAAAGGTAACGGATGGAAGACTTAGAAACTTAGAAACTAGGTTAACGCCTTGAATAATACCGTTTCCTAAATTATTCATAGTGTAAGGCAAAGCATGACGAGCAGAATGCTAACTAGTAGTCCTCGCCTTAGAGAAATCGTAGTAGATTCTAAGATGACTATGCATTTTATAGGCATGTATTTTTATTAGTGTATATATAAATACATGTATATATGACTTGAACATCTGTCTATCTGTCTGTCTATCTGTCTGTCTATCTATTTATCTATTCATCTATCTATAAAGATATATGTAGATAGATAAATACATATACATAATACATATATGCATTTTAGAGAGAGAAATCGTAGTACATTCTATGATGATTATGTGTATATCTATATCTATCTATCTATCTATCTATATTTCTATCTATCTATCTATCAATCAATCAATCAATCTATCTATCTATATATATATATATATGAGTGTGTGTGTGTGTGTATTTTTTATATATGCATATGTATATATATACATACTTATACATTTATATATATGTACATATATATGTGTGTATGTATATGAATACATAGATAGATAAATAGAGAGAGAGAGAGAGAGAGAGAGAGAGAGATAGAGATAGAGATAGAGATAGAGATAGAGATAGAGATAGAGATAGAGATAGAGATAGAGATAGAGATAGAGATAGAGATAGAGATAGAGATAGAGATAGAGACAGAGATAGAGATAGAGATAGAGATAGAGATAGAGAGATAGAGAGATAGAGAGATAGAGAGATAGAGAGATAGAGAGATAGAGAGATAGAGAGATAGAGAGATAGAGAGAGAAAGAGAGAGAGAGAGAGAGAGAGAGAGAGAGAGAGAGAGAGAGAGAGAAAGAAAGAAAGAAAGAAAGAAAGAAAGAAAGAAA
>NC_091574.1:35153190-35155690 GCF_042767895.1 Penaeus vannamei | reverse complement strand
AAAACTAATATAAGCGGACTTTTTGGGTGTGGGATGACAAGCACTTCCAGAACAGGTATTCCCACGTAGGTTATATTCTTTTAAATGTTTATCATAAATATTACAAAAGCTTCCTGCTATATCTGAGCAAGCAAAGTATAATCTCGAGGATGATAGATAAAAATCGCCAAAGAATATCAGGATTTTATAGCTGTTCCTTATTATTTTTATTCTGCTATTTATTGAATTCCAAGAAGGTAACGCTTCTCACTTTAATAAGACATCTGTTTATCTTGGAAACATACACAAAAAAATACATGTCCTAAAGATGAGAGACTGTTATACAATTCGTAATGCACAGAAGTATACATCTGTGGCATATTCGAGAGAATGTGTAGTTTGTAAAGCATCAAATCTCAGAAAGATATAGTGTGACTTTATTGTCCGATTAATTAAGAAACAAAGGATGATTACTTTATACCCCCCCCCCGAAAAAAATTATTGAAAAATGATACATATAAATCAACAAATCAACATAATTTGCACTCCCTCTGCAACAAGGGCAAAGTACAACATAAAATTAAAAACGGGAAGTCCCACAGTACCAACAAACACAAAACAATTACAGTGTCAGTGATTACAAGGAAAGTAACAGTATGCACTTCCTGTATTTTTTAATGCTTCTCGTCAGGGGTAACTTCGCTAAAGAAAATGCTGGAAAGGAGAAGGATCTCATAAGTAGCTCTTAGAGGCGATTCTGCCCTTGAATATACTGGGAGTGGTGTTCTTAGTAACGAATTTCTTGTTGCCAGTAACTGCCTCAAGCGATGAAGTTCACCCAGTTCTGCAATCTGCTCTTTAAGTGTAGAACAGGAAGCATAATATATGTTCCATTGTGAATATCATTACCTAGCTATATTATTTTTGCAGCAGTGGTAAGATGTTATATATATATATATATATATATATATATATATATATATATATATATATATATATGTGTGTGTGTGTGTGTGTGTGTGTGTGTGTGTGTGTGTGTGTGTGTGTGTGTGTGTGTGTGTGTATTAATTTCATATATGTCACTTTTCACTGTATCATTAGTTCTATTACTTATTTAGTTTAGTATGCTCGTATTTTACTTCTTGTATCGATATTAAATCGTGTGGAATTTTCTACTGAAAAAAGTAGAAAAGGTAATACTAAAAATGATGACGATAAAACAAGATTGCGATGAAACTCACATGACATAATCTAAACTTCTCACGTGATATCATTCTAATATTGCACCGCAAAGGAGGTTCCATGACAGCAATGTAAAATGGTCATTTCAGTACTCATTAATGGAAATGCAAGAGTTTTAAGGGTTATAGAAAATGGAAGTATTATTCGTAATAATTCTTTATTGGATTCTACTTGATTCTTGAGGAAAGAGAGAAAATTCGAGGGGATGTATAAAGTCTATAGATCTTTCTCGCTCTCTCTCTCGCTCTCTCTCTCGCTCTCTCTCTCGCTCTCTCTCTCTCTCCCTCTCTCTCTCTCTGTATATATATATATATATATATATATATATATATATATGTGTGTGTGTGTGTGTGTGTGTGTGTGTGTGTGTGTGTGTGTGCATACACATATGTATATATACGTATGTGTGTTTATATATATATATATATATATATATATATATATATATATATATATATATATTATACACACACACACACACAAACATATATATATATTCATATTTGCATATATATGTATATATGTAGAAAAGGTATGAATGAGAATGGATATCTTCACAATACAAGAGATGTATTTGACAGGTTTCGATTATATCTCCGTCAGAAATACATACATAATGGCAAATACATAGCATATATATACTTCATGGGAGCTGATAAATCACCTCGCACTCGTTACGCGCATAATTGCAGCCGCGACCTTGGATACTTTAAATCTGCCCGATGCGGTGTTCATATTCCTCTCTGTCGCGATGTATGCAGCTTCCATGACCTTCCTTTTATGTTTGTTCAATCCTTCATGGATTATTTGAGCTTCCTTCCAGTTCGGTAGATGCCCAGCTTCATCTACATGAACCACCATGGCACTGGAAGTCCTGTGATGACAGACGTCGGCTCGATGTTCGATGATCCTGGTGTTGCAGCCTCGTCCTGTTTCACCAAAGTAAGCCTTATCGTAACTGGTGCAGGGTATGCGATATACTGCACTGCTGGGGTTGCTTTTCAACTGTTTCTTGCCTCGTATCATATGTATCTTTTTCCCGGATGTGCTGGCGATTTTTACTGTTTTTCCAAAGTATTTACTAATCGCCTGGGAAACGTTACATGGAGGCAATACGAGGAAGTCAGAGGATGTCACCGAGTTTGATCTTACAAGTATGCTCTCCGCCTTCTTTCTAAGGTTCAATAGGAGACCTTTGGGATATTTATGTTTCATAAAAGAATTAATTACATATGAAGCCTCAGTCTCAAGAAATTCTGGGCTGCAGATCCTCAGTGCC
>NC_091574.1:35140690-35148190 GCF_042767895.1 Penaeus vannamei | reverse complement strand
ATGTCCTTTCTTATTGAGTGAGAAATTACCTTTCGTTAACATACACTCACACATATGTATTTACATATATATAAACGTACACACGCATACACATATACTCGTACATATATAAGTACATGTGCTTGTGTGTGTGTATACATGTTTATGTGTAGACATGTATATCTGTATCTATCGATACATATATATGTGAAGCAGTATAAAATAAAATGAACTTCCTTTCAACAGTTTCTCTGCCATCGTCTTCTTGCCACATTTCTGTCTCCATCGATTGTATCATTCCTGGAGAGGGAGAATTCTAGTAAAAGAGATAGCTTAAAAACAGTTCCATATTTCGGTTAATATATTCTCGGTTCTTCCGTTTCTCTATATACCAATGATATATCTTTCATCTTCTGTGTTCTTAAAACTTCATTCATCTGTTACCAGAACTGTTGATGGCTTGAATATTAGCATTCCGTGCCTATTTCCCGCCGATGCCAGCATGTCGCGAGGGAATATGTAGGGGAAGTAATGTTGCTACATCGCATGCGACACAACTTCCGTTTGGCAAGTGGATGTCATGAGGACACGGCACGTTGTGGAGTTGTCATTTGTGTCAGTACGTTAAGGTTCATTGTCGACAGACTAGATCTAGGAAGAAGTGTTGATGTTATAACTAAAATCATTTATTATAAAATATATGATAACGATGGTATCAAACTTATAAACTATATATCATATTTGTTTCTTTAGGCATTAGTAAAGTTTTTTTTTTTGTGATGTATAATATATTGGTCAGTGGGGATTAATGTTACTTTGCCGATTTGCTCCAAATCTTGCAAACCAATAAGGATATAAGTATCTAATCTTGCAATCAGTGATTTAATCATCTTATTTACAAGCCAGGGGCAATAAACTGCAACACCTCGTGCAACATATTATTATATCTTATTATCCTATTGCCGCATTCGCCTTTTGATGGCGTCTACAGTCGATACAGGGACAACAGGATGTCAGTTGATGGGTTTTGCCACTTTACAATTTCCCATTAGCGGTGTGAACCCTGGCACCACAGGTTCTGCCTTCGCATCACCTTATAACTTAGTCGTGATAGTCCCTATCCTTCGTAGAGAGATGCTGGCCGACCTTATTTAACAGCCACCGGTATGACGGTATAATGCGACGTGCCTCGGAGACGCTGACTTGAGAAGGTAAACGAGGGTAGCCGTCACTCAATCTTTTGTACGAAGAAACATCGAGCTCCGAGTAGGGTGGAACTAGAAGCTCCGTTGAGTTCTCTCTGCTGAAGGATATCTCACTCCTCGAATGTTCCCTAATATAGCAAAACATGAGACACACAGCTGAAAGGAACGCTGGAACATGAGGTCAACTGTTCACACTGTGAAAAGTAGAGTAATTAGGATAGGTATAATCAGTGGACGACCAAGTTAGGTGAGAATACCTCGCGCAACACAGTCACCGCAATTTAGTCACGCCCGTCATACGAGTCTGCGATCTTCCTTCCAGGTCATAGTGTCCACACGGCGTAGAAACCGTGCACCGTCCCGCCGCCTCTTCCTTTGTCTTCTTCTTCTTCCCTCCTTCCACTCAATGGCACCTTCATCGCCTTCTGTAGTTGCTCCTCTTACCTTTTTTCAGTTTTTCATATTTTGCCCATTCTTAAATCTTCAATTGTCCTTCTTTCCAGAAGTGAAATGCCGGCAAATCACTTTGCTATCCTCATCTCTGTTCTATATAATAGGAGTGTCACGCCAGAAATGTTATCGTGGTTCTTGACGTTTCCGTTTTTGTTGTTTTTTTATTGTTATTATTATTATTACTACTGCTTGCATTCTGGCACGATAATTCTCTGTTATACGATAATAATAATTTTCGCTTGCTCCTTTTATTCAAATCGTAAGTTATAATCAATAATCATTATAGGAATACAAAATAAATCTATTCATGTTATGAAACGATATGAAAAGGCTCTCTGAAGTGTCTGTAATATGAAATAATCGGCAACATTTTTGTATTATTTATCTAAAAAGGTCAGATCAACTCCTGTCTCCTGTTTGATAATATATCTATGGCCTCCCCCCCCCCCCCCGACTAAGAGCAGGGGCTTTTACCGACATTACGATGGTCCAGTAGTTCTCGCTAATGATACTGCGTGAGTAAAAAAGACGTTTCCGTGATACAAAGAGTAAAAAAGACGTTTCCATGGTACAAGAGTAAAAAACGTTTCCATGGTACAAGAGTAAAAAAAACGTTTCCATGGTACAAGAGTAAAAAAACGTTTCCATGGTACAAGAGTAAAAAAACGTTTCCATGGTACAAGAGTAAAAAAAAAAGACGTTTCCATGGTACAAGAGTAAAAAAGACGTTTCCATGGTACAAGAGTAAAAAAGACGTTTCCATTTTACAAGAGTAAAAAAGACGTTTCCATTTTACAAGAGTAAAAAAAAAAAAACGTTTCCATGGTACAAGAGTAAAAGAGACGTTTCCATGGTACAAGAGTAAAAAAAAAAAGACGTTTCCATGGTACAAGAATAAAAAAGACGTATCCATGGTACAAGAGTAAAAAAGACGTTTCCATTTTACAAGAGTAAAAAAGACGTTTCCATTTTACAAGAGTAAAAAAAAAAAACGTTTCCATGGTACAAGAGTAAAAGAGACGTTTCCATGGTACAAGAGTAAAAAAGACGTTTCCATGGTACAAGAGTAAAAAAGACGTTTCCATGGTACAAGAGTAAAAAAGACGTTTCCATGGTACAAGAGTAAAAAAGACGTTTCCATGGTACAAGAGTAAAAAAAAAAAAAACGTTTCCATGGTACAAGAGTAAAAGAGACGTTTCCATGGTACAAGAGTAAAAAAGACGTATCCATGGTACAAGAGTAAAAAAGACGTTTCCATTTTACAAGAGTAAAAAAGACGTTTCCATTTTACAAGAGTAAAAAAAAAAAACGTTTCCATGGTACAAGAGTAAAAGAGACGTTTCCATGGTACAAGAGTAAAAAAGACGTTTCCATGGTACAAGAGTAAAAAAGACGTTTCCATGGTACAAGAGTAATAAAGACGTTTCGGTGGTACAAAGAGTAAAAAAAAAAAACGTTTCCATGGTACAAACGAAAATACAATGCAGAAAAAAAAAATCCAAGTATGACACCGCCTTAATATGTTCTCTGCCTTTCTCTCCAAGGGTCGGGTTTGTGCTCCATACAAACAAACAGGTCTAAGAACAGGTTTGAAAACATTGATTCTTAGTTTTAGAGTCCAAAGTTACTCCACTCACTTCACTCCATTTCCATTGAGCTTCTTTCTTTGTCCAAATGATTTCTCGATCTCATCTTCTGCAATCAGTGATCATTTTTTTTCTTATTCAGTCGTCTATTTCAACCTTACAACATGTATGATATGGTGTTAATTTCTTGTCCTTCTCTGCTATTGTGTTTACTTTTAATCCCTGTCTTTCTCAAGACCCCTAACTAAGTAAATACCTTTATTGTAATTTCTCTAAAAAATCGACGTCCATTTCTGTTGAACATAAATTTGCGTTGCTTATGTGTGTATGGTCTAGTTATACTACGAAATCAATAGCAGATACACAGATTGCAGTTGACATACACATCTCTACATGGGAATTGAATTATTGAAGAAATTAGTCATCAGCAATAATCTCATTTATACAGGTGCCTGCTTTGCATTTTTGCATCTATGTTGCTGTCATTATTCTGATTATCGTAATCATTTTTTGAATTTGAAGTTGCGTTTATGCACACATACACACATATATACAAAATATTTTTAATGCTTTTTAATCGCAACGCGACTCCCAGCCCTAGTTCATTTTATCATTATTGTTATAATTATTATCATTATTATTTTCACTGACCATTGGGCGCAATAAACCTATCCGAGTCCTGTCTTAATTTCTTTTTTGAAAAAATATTAAAAAATGAAGCTTAGCACATGAAGGAAATGATTCTTGATTCACACTACAATTATTTTCGTAAACGAACCGTGGAAATGTATTTCTTATGGTAATATTGGCAAATTCTATTATTTTAGAGTTTTCAAATGACTTCATTTGCCTCATGATGTACTTAAACCCGGTTTCCAACTGAACACATACATGCATATGTGTGCGTACAAAGCTATGTGTATGCGTGTGTATATGTGTACAAGTATAATTATACATACAGAGAATGTGTGATCCTGTCCTTGGAATTTCGATGGAAACTTCATTCCATATTGACATCCTTCAAAGCAAGAACATAAATCTGGCATCCTTGCAGTCCTTCCGTGAGTTGGCACTCTAGTATAAATACTGATGGGAAAGCAGGCAGTGGCACAGTGGCACACCGCGCTGAATAGACGCTTAGTCATCCATCAACTGGAATCATGAATCCCCTAAATATTTTGGTAAGAAATAATTAATTTTTGAAAGATAAAGGCTGCTCATTTAATGGGAAAGTATAAGATGATAATTCCTTTCTTCCTCTTTATACATTTATCTGAATGTCTTCCGCTTTTCCTTTCTCTCTCTCTCTCTCTCTCTCTCTCTCTCTCTCTCTCTCTCTCTCTCTCTCTCTCTCTCTCTCTCTATATATATATATATATATATATATATATATATATATACTTATTTCTGTTGTTCTATGTCTCTATGCAACACATATCCACCCCCTCCCCCCTCATAGTTTTTAGTTCTAAGGAAAATAGATAACAATAATGATATTTCAAATTTCAATCACAATAGAACCGCGGCGTCTCCGTGCTGGTCCTGGTCTGCGTGGTGTCCGCCGCCCCGCAAGGATACGGTGCCGGAGGCGACGGCGGACTGGGAGTCGATCTCGGCGGCGCAGGAGGCCACGGTGGTGCAGGAGGCCATGGCGGCAGCGGCGTTGGCGGCGGAAGTGTGCTTCCTTTCGTCTTCGTCGGCAGCGGTGTGCTTCCTGAAAGTGCCATTGGCGGTGTAGGTGGTGGTGTCTCTGGTGGTGGTGCTGGAGGTGTAATAGGAGGAGAATACAGCGCACCAAGTGCTGGTGCTGTTGGAGGCTTCGATGCCGGTGTTGGTGGAGGATTCGATGGTGGTGTTGCTGGAGGCGCTGCTGGTGTTGCCATCGGCGAGGAATACACCGCTCCGGCTGTAGTCCCTGAAGTCTCTCCCGTCAGCCCCCCAGGAAGCGAATATGCTGCACCACACTAATTTGGTTGAGATTGATAATAAAGAATGTTTTAAAATGTTCATGTTTAATGTCCTCGCTTGAATTGGAACATGTACTATCCATAAGAACGAAAAAAAAGATCCTATCATAGTCGAAGACCATGGCGAACCTGGGAGTTGGCGGTGTGGGTTTTAAGAACTCGTTATAACCTGCAGAACTTGTAGAGCGAAATCGTAATAAATGAGACCATTTCTGGAGGAACGCCTCGAGAAATGGTCTCATTGAAGCTGTCCCCCCACTCTTTAAAGCTGGTTTCTCTCAACCCATTATTTAGAAGCAACCAAACCTCCTCAAAGGCAAGTTTGTTTTTTTTTTTCTTATTTATTTATTTATTTATTTATTTATTTATTTATTTATTTATTTTTTACGGATTGCCTTTTTCCTTCAGTTCAACATGATATATGGATTTGAAAAAAAAGGAAGAGAAGGCGAACTGAGATAATTGTGTGCGTTTTACTCAAGATGATATGAATAACGCACTAGAAGAGAGAAGTAAGTCTTCTATAAATTAGAAATTATTCAATTATGAATTTGTTCGTTATTTTAGTTACAAGGAAAGGGAATCATTATGTAAGGCTAATGCTAGTATCTGTATCTGTATTGTGTGTATGTATATATATATATATATATATATATATATATATATATATATATATATATATAAACATGGATATAAAATATATACATATATATATAGATACACACACACACAAACACACACACACGCACTCACGGACGGACACACACACACACGCGGACACACACACACACACACGCGGACACACACACACACGCACACATACGGACACACACAAACGCACACGCACACTCTCACACACGCACATATATATATGTGTGTGTGTGTGTAATATATGTGTATATATATCATATATATGTATATATACAGATATAAATAGATAGATACATACACGTATATATCTATATCTATATCTATATATATATATATATATATATATATACATATATATATATATATATATATATATATATATATATATATATATATGTCAAGGAAATGCAGTCTGCCGATGGAATGTTGCCATAACAGTCGATTTAGACAGTGTTACTGAAGTAGGACATGAGTCATAAAAAGGTATTAGTCCGTCAGCTGATGCTCTTCCTCGTAAAAGAAAGATTCTATTCATAAAATACCAGCACCTACTTGGCATCATAATCATCACTGATATATATATATATATATATATATATATATATATATATATATATATATATATATGTATGTATATATATGTATATATGTATATATGTATATATATATATATATATATATATATATATATATATATATATATATATATATATATATATACATATTCATTTATTTATTTATTTATTCATTTACATATATCATACATATATATATATATATATATATATATATATATATATATATATATATATATATATATATATATACATATGTACATATACATATATGTACATATATACAGATACACACACACACACAACACTATCCTACTTAGGGCATCTACACCTGGTAAAGGGGACCTGGGAGATAAAAAGGTGTGAGGAGATAGTACATGCCTTAGCAGCTGAACCTTGCATCAAAGGGGTCGCCGATATGGTGTATGCAATGATATATTGTGATAATACGACAGGTATTATATATATATATATATATATATATATATATATATATATATATATATATATGTATATATATATATATATATATATATATATATATATATATATATATATATATATGGTAGGGCAAACAGTTGATGAACCTATACATGCAATTGGCGATAACATACAAGAGTTGTTATTGATTATAAAAGTAAGAATGGCCTCATTCACCACAGAGGTTAAATAGGATTTGGGAAAGGATTATCATAATCATTCAATACCATCATCGTTCCCTCCATCAATTTAAAGTCTTTTGATTAATAAAACACTTATTTCCTCCACATATATGTATAGTCGAGAACTGCAGACTCGCACTCACCGACAGCCCTCAGCAGTTCCGGCAGATGACCATGAGAGGTTTTGGTTTCTCTGGCGAATCGGGTTCGATGTGTGAACAGTTCGGATGGCATCTTCTCTGTCTTAACGGGAGATCTCGATGGAAAAAGCTCTCAAAAGCTCTCATTCCGCTTTCTTTCAATTTGAGTTTGATAACAGTTTGTTTTTTTTCATGAAGAAGGTGTAATTTGACTTGTACATTAATAAGAATGCATATATATACTTACATACATACATACACTTATATATTCATGTGTACAA
>NC_091574.1:35133190-35135690 GCF_042767895.1 Penaeus vannamei | reverse complement strand
ACCAATTTAAAAAAAAAGATGTATAAAAGACACACACACATATACATATATATTTAACACACAAGTAAAATACTTATTTCATGTAAGAAAGCATTAATGATAAAGGGTTTCCTAGGTAACATAATTACACACACGCAAACATCCATACGTGAGTTTGTGTACGCGCCTTCGTGTGTGAATATGTGCGCATGTATGTCGTGCTCGAAGGGAATACAGGAAGTAAACAGTATCATTTGTAATTAACCTTGAAGAAGCCCTGTTGTCTAGATGACCTTAGATGCACCAGTCAGAAATAGACCTTTGGGATAAACTGTAATATGGACAAGAAAGAAGAAGCGTTAAGAATTATTTTGCAAATATGCAACATGTATTCGTAAAACATTTATATATCTTCTAGTCTGATTATCTACATCTTTCTATCTCTCTCTCTCTCTCGCTCTGTATCCGTCTATTATTCTATCTCTATATCTTTTTGCATATACATGAGTGACAATTGCACATTTCCTATTGGCTGGCTTTTGATTCAACAACCAAAAAGGAGATACAGGGATATAAGAATGATTTCAAGGTACGCAGTATATATACATGTAAACATTTGAATATCTGCCTATTTGTCTAGTTGTCTATCTATATCTATATCTATATCTGCAAACATTTGAATATCTGCCTATCTGTCTACTTATCTAACTATCTATATCTATATCTGCATATACGTAACTGATCAATAAATAAATTATGTAGATATGTCTCAGTGCATACCATTGGTCTTTAATAGTAAGACGAACTGGTTCCTGTCTGCCTGCTAATTCTGTCACTCGCAAACCAGTGGATTCCTCATGACTAATCATCTTGGCTTCTGTAATAGTACCTGGTTTCCATTATGATAATAACTTTTTTATATTGTCAAAGATTAAATTGTTTTCTTGATTCTGCGTTTAGCTTCTCTTGTTAATGTAAAGTATTCCTCTGTTAAGTTGTGATTTAGTCTAAAGATGTTCCAATCTATCATTTGAATATTACCTCATTAACCCGGCATAAACCTGTTAGGTTTCATTTAAGCCAAAATGAACGAAATTGGTAAGAAGCTTGAATATGAATTCAGTAGCTAATTAATAGTTTCGGTGTGTATATATTTATACATATATAAATGAATCATATATATGTACATATATATTATGTATACAAATGTATATATGTATATGCATACATAAATATACAGATGTTTATACGTATGTATATACATATAAGGATATGTGTGTATGTATATCTACACACATATATATATATATATATATATATATATATATATACATATATATACATATATATATGTATATATATATATAATATATATATATGTATATATATATATATATATACATATATATATATATTATATATATATATATGTATATATATGTATATATATATATATATATATATATATATATATATATATATATGATATATTATATATATGTATATACATTATATATATATATATATATATATATATATATATATATATTATATATATGTATATATATTTACATAGATTTGCATATATAAATCCATTTGTATATATACTAGGTCAAAAGTAAACACAAATATACATGTACATATAACATCGGTTCATATTCATAGTTGGTGTTTTCCTTTAACATATATCCCGACACAATCTTTATTCTAAAGTGTTATCCTTCATAGCAACAATAACATCTGGCATCCTTTTAGTCCTTGCACGAGGTGGCACTGGAGTATAAATACTGAAACGGAGCCAGGCAGTGGCACCCCGCTCTCCCGAGGCGCTTAGTCATCCATCAGCTGATTACAAGAATTCGATAATCATGAACCCAGTGAAGATTTTGGTGAGAAAATATTATGTGATAACTGTTTTCCCAATTGAATCGTATACTACATGATATTCTATATCTTGCCATTTACATAGTTAGCTCCCTCTTTTTTCATTATTTATCAGTATACACAGTTTTTGAAAGTTTTGGAAATTATACTATCCTTTCTTAACATAAATAACAGAGCATCGTGTTGGCCCTGGTCTGCGTGGTGTCCGCCGCTCCGCAAGGATACGGTGCCGGAGGCGACGGCGGACTGGGAGTCGATCTCGGCGGCGCAGGAGGCCACGGTGGTGCAGGAGGCCACGGCGGCAGCGGCGTTGGCGGCGGGAGTGTCCTTCCTGGCGTCCTGGTCGGCAGCGGTGTGCTTCCTGAAAGTGCCATTGGCGGTGTAGGTGGAGGTGTCTCTGGTGGCCCTGACGGCGGTGTCATTGGTGGGGAATACAGCGCACCAAGTGCTGGTGGTGTTGGAGGCTTCGATGCTGGCGTTAGTGGAGGCTTCGACGCCGGTGTTGGTGGAGGCTTCGATGCTGAAGTCTCCCATGTCAGCCCTCCTGTTAACGAATACGCTGCACCACACTAATTCGGTCAATAAAAAGAATAAAGATGAATAAGTTAATCGTTTTTTTCCGGTTGCCTTGAATGAA
>NC_091574.1:35118190-35123190 GCF_042767895.1 Penaeus vannamei | reverse complement strand
CCCCCGTATGAATATAATATAATAGATAGATAGATAGATAGATAGATAGATAGATAGATAGATAGATAGATAGATAGATAGATAGATAGATAGATAGATAGATAGATAGATAGATAGATAGATGGATCGATCGAGAGAGAGAGAGAGAGAGAGAGAGAGATACATACATACATACATGATTCATACATACGTATGTGTGTGTGTGTGTATTAGATATATAGATATATAGAGAGATTGCATATCATTTACAAAAAGAGTTTCCTATTAACCCACCCACGCCGGGGTACATGCCTCATCACTACACAGCAATCACGTCCGCATGGAAGTGGTTCTTTCGTCATCTCTGTCACTGGCTCCTGGTCATCACTTGTTACTCTCAAATAGCAAGCTGGTGATTTTTTTTTCTTTTTTTTTTTTTTTTTACTCTGTCATTTTCAATGTCATCATGGCAGTTGTCATTATAATTTTTATCAATAATGTCATCAGCATTATCATCACTGATGATGTAAATTGTAATTATAATAGTAATAATAACTATTTTTTCATCATTATTATTACCCTCATTGTCATTTTTATTGTTATTCTTATTACTATTATCATTACTATTATCATTATCATTATTATCATAATTATTGCTAATTTAACTATCATACTTATTCTTATTTTAACTATTATCATTATCATTGTAGATGTCATTAGAATCATCATTATTACTATTCCTATTATTATCTTTATTTATATCACTATTGTTATTGGCATTATCATAATTGTCTTCGTCATCATTATTATTGTTATTATTATTATCATCATTATCATTATTGCTATTATTACCATCATCATTATCAGCATCAAAATCACTATCATCATTGCTATTTTTAATATCACCATTACCATTACCACCATCTTTGACAAAACAACTTCCATTCCAGTGGTACCAGGCTTCCATTGCGTGCGTCTTGCTGAAGTCCATGAAGAAATGCCAAATTTTCTTCCTAATCAAGGCAAGAAAAGACACACACAAATAATTAAATAAATAGATATATATAAATAAATAATAATTATATTTCGAGCCAAATTTATCTCGTTCTGGAGCTGTTTACAACTAGGGATGGAAATACCGAAACTGACTGGTGTTTTGCTTTTGATGGGTGTGTCCTCTTTCTGTTAGTTATTTCGTGTGTGTACACGAAATAAGGATCTTGAGTCAAATAGATCGGACAACTTGTTTTATTTATGTGTGTGTGTGTGTGTGTGTGTGTGGATGTTTGTGTGTGTGTGTGTGTGGATGTTTGTGTGTGTGTGTTTGTGTGTGTGTGTGTGTGTGTGTGTGTGTGTGTGTGTGTGTGTGTGTGGATGTTTGTGTGTGTGTGTGTGGATGTTTGTGTGTGTGTGTTTGTTTGTGTGTGTGTGTGTGTGTGTGTGTGTGTGTGTGTGTGTGTGTGTGTGTGTATTGGTAATACCTGACATTTTTTAATCGAAAACATTCTACTGGCTAATGACATTATAATATTTAGAAATATACGCGAAATCGTCCTTTCTTACTCTATATAAATAGATAAATAGATAACGGTGTCTTTGACGAACATCCCCACAAACTGTACTTCCTACAGCGATATCCTTCCTAGCAACAATGCAATCTGGCATCCTTTTAGGCCTTGCAAGAGCTGGCACTGACGTATAAATACTGAAAGGAGGCAAGCAGAGGCACACTGCAAGACGCTTAGTCATCCAGTAACTGGATTGCAGAATTTTGTAATCATGAATCCCCTAAATATCTTGGTAAGTAATTCAGGAATTTTGGGAGTACATCAAAAGAGCTAAATGTTATTTTATGTATCAAACATCACTCGGATATCTGTAGCTATACATTATTATTATTATTATTATTATTATTATTATTATTATTATTAATCTATTTGCCTTGTTATCTCTCTTTTGTCTAAATCATGCGTGCACATTATGCAAAAACATAAGCTTTTATCTTAAACTCAACAGCTCCTGGTGTGCGTGGTGTCTGCCGCTCCGCAAGGATACGGTGCCGGAGGCGACGGCGGACTGGGAGTCGATCTCGGCGGCGCAGGAGGCCACGGTGGTGCAGGAGGCCACGGCGGCAGCGGCGTTGGCGGCGGCAGTGTCATTCCTGGTGTCCTGGTCGGCAGTGGGATACTTCCTGAAAGTGCCATTGGCGGTGTAGGTGGAGGTGTCTCTGGTGGTGGTGCTGGAGGTGTCATTGGTGGGGAATACAGCGCACCAAGTGCTGGTGGTGTTGGAGGTTTCGACGCCGGTGTTGGTGGAGGCTTCGACGCCGGTGTTGGTGGAGGCTTCGACGCCGGTGTTGGTGGAGGCTTCGATGCTGGCGTTTCCCATGTCAGCCCCCCTGTCAGCGTATATGATGCGCCACACTAACTCAGTGAATCTAGAAATAAAGACTACTATCTTAAAAAATCTTTTTTATCTGCCATAAATGAACCATCGATACTCGAGTGAAGTCAGTCGGCTTTCTCTTGTCACTATTTGCCCTTCAAAGGATGTATACGCATGTATCTACTTGTTGTATAACCACGTATCATGCGATGGTTGCCCGTCAACACTGATGCGCAACCAGTATATACCAAACCTTATATCAAATTTTGCATTTGAAATGAAGACAGATACATAGTTGGAGAGATTATATGTGTGTGTGTTTACCTATATATATATATGTTTATTTCTCCTGAACTCCGTCTGACAGAGGTTCATGGAGGAGTCTGAGAAACAAGAATATGCATGTGGTATTGCTGGATCCTTGGACATTTCTTGTAGATATTTTTTTCTTTCTTTTTTTCCTTTTTCTTTTTGATAGATTGTGCCCTGCCTTTTGAATTGAATGAAGGGAAGAGCAAGAAAACACATGGCCATATTGCTTCTGCCTAATCGTCTGTTTACCTTTTCCCTTCGCTTTTTTCATTCATCATTCGTTCAGCATGAATCCGTTGTGTCTTCGCTTCAGTTATTGTTATCGTGGGCGGAGGCGGTTCAAGTGTGTCCTTTTTGGAGGATTTGTGGGCTGAAGGAGAGTCCTCATTCGCTTCATCATTGTCGTTGAGCTCCATGTTCTTAAAAGACTTATGGATAGTCTTATATACTTCTTTTGAAAAATGGATGGGAACCGAATTTTCCCTTTAAATGTTCCTCGGTGTAGACCAAAGGACTCCTCTTTCACTTGAATACTCTAGGGGAAACAGGGATTATATTGTGTTAATATAAATGTATGTCCATGCAATATGACCGTCTTAATCCCCTGTATCATTATTTCTTGTTTCATTATCATCGCGAATAAAAGGACATTAAATTATTTGCACAACAACTATTAATATATAATCAATGACAGTCAATATAACCAGAATTTTATCTCCCTTAAGTCTAACAGAATTTTCCGAATAAAGTCATTATTCCGTTACTAGCAATGCAGTTTAAAGCCGAATAAGGCAACAACCCATCCTTTAAACGAGAACTTTACTGTTCTTTTGTCACCTTCACGAGGCTCAGACAGTTATGATACCGTTAAGATTGTTTTACTTTATACAAAGGTATCCATCTGTACCTGTTCGTGTATTCTTAACACCTTCCCTCTGTATGCATGTACATGTATATGTATATGTATATATGTTTGTGCATATTTGTGTGTGCGTGTGTATTCTTGTGCGTGCATGCGTGCGTGTGTGTGAGGGAGCGAGAGGGAGAGAGGGAGGGAGGGAGGGAGGGAGGGAGGGAGGGAGAAAGAGAGAGAGAGAGAGAGAGAGAGAGAGAGAGAGAGAGAGAGAGAGAGAGAGAGAGAGAGAGAGAGAGAGAGAGAGAGAGAGCGATAGTGAATCATTGGCACATACAATCTATCCTACCAACATGCCCCATTACTACATAATGAAATTGGGTTTCAATGGAAGCCGACCTTGCGTCATCACATGACCTCATCTATAGCTCTTACTCACAAACCGGTGAAATCTTCATTTACAAACAACCTAGGTATTATTATTATTATTTTTTTTTTATATCTCTATCATTATCAGTGTCAGTTATGTTATTACTTGATATTATCATGATAGTTGTCATTATCATCATTATTACTACCATTATCATTATTATTATTATTAAGAAGCTACACAGAAAAAAATCAAGATTTATACCACCAATGGTGTCATGGCAGGTTAGGACACAGTTAAGAAAGAATGAAAAGATAGAAAATCATCAGCTGATGTAGTAAAAACATATTAGCTGATCTTTTAAACTCATCAAGGATCACATACGTTACAATCTATGAACGCAGTCTATTCCAAAGCCTAGAATGACAGTTAATATAACGAAAATTTCATTTACTTTCAGTCTAGCAGAATTTTTCGAGTAAAGTAAAAAGCTTCTAGAAAATTGAGATGTAAACCATCAACTGTTATTGCACTGAGGGTCATAGAACTTCTAGTGATTCTTTCAGGTTGATAAAAATCAGATAAAAACTAATAGAAGGGATGTGAATTATCGGTTACAATATTGTATACGACTGATAGAGCTCCAATGACCCTACGATGCCCAATGTCTAAATTAAAGTTATACGGGAGAATATTAATGAAATTAAAAGCACGATCAAGCAGTCTTAAGTGTAACTGCAATATATAACCATCACAGGAGAAAAATATTCAAGATGAGGCAGAATAAAAAAAAAGAATCATCTACGAATAACGTTGTCATCTTCATAGATCTTGCACTTGCAAATTATGCCTAATTCAGAATAAATTACCCGGGCCATATTCCTAATTTGTAATCCAAATATAAGCCTTGAATCAAAAGTTACACCTAAGAGCTTCAGGTTATCCAGTGAAGTGTTTAAGACTTCATTAATTAGCAGACTCGGATGATGAGGCAATCATTTCCTTAGACTGAATTATCATCAGATTTATAGTGAAACTCTCAGGTACTATTTGTATGATCGCAGGAAAGGATATCAGCATAGAGAGAAATGTCATCAACAT
>NC_091574.1:35105690-35108190 GCF_042767895.1 Penaeus vannamei | reverse complement strand
GCAGGAGGCCACGGTGGTGCAGGAGGCCACGGCGGCAGCGGCGTTGGAGGCGGGAGTGTGCTTCCTTTCGTCCTAGTTGGCAGCGGGATCCTTCCTGAAAGTGCCATTGGCGGTGTAGGAGGTGGTGCTGGAGGTGTCGTCGGTGGGGAATACAGCGTGCCAGCTGCCGGGGCTGCTGGAGGCTTCGACGCTGGAGTCGCCGGAGGCTTCGATGGTGGTCTTGCTGGAGGTTTCGACACTGGTGTTGCTGGAGGATTTGGCGCTGGCGCCGCTGGAGGCTTCGATGCTGGTGTTGCTGGAGGATTTGGCGCTGGCGCCGCTGGAGGCTTCGAAACTGGTGTCGTAGCAGAGGAATACAGCGCACCAAGTGCTGGTGCTGCTGGAGGCTTTGGCGCCGGTGTAGCTGGTGCTGCTGGAGGCTTCGACGCTAGTGCTGCTGGAGGCTTCGACGCCGGTGTAGGTGGAGGCTTTGATGCTGGTGTAGGTGGAGGCTTTGATGCTGGTGTAGGTGGAGGCTTCGACACCGGCGTTTCTGGAGGTTTCGTCACTGGAGGCTTCGATGCTGGTGTTGTAGCAGAGGAATACAGCGCACCAAGTGCTGGAGCTGCTGGAGGCTTTGGCGCCGGTGTAGGTGGAGGCTTCGATACTGGAGTCGCTGGAGGCTTCGATGCTGGCGTCTCCCACGTCAGCCCCCCTGTCAGCATATACGATGCACCCCACTAATTTGTTTGCGAATGTTTAATAAAGAATTATTCTCATTACATGTTTCACCTCCTTTGGTGAGTCAGAAGTACTAATTATGTCTTTAAAAGCGCATCTTCTAAAGTCTAAAATCTACTGATTGTAAAGTCAAGGATTGAACATGCACCCGGCTCGTGTATATATGAAAATGTATGTGTATAAATTCATGTATATATATATATATATATATATATATATATATATATATATATATATATATATATATATATGTATGTATATATAGATAGATAGATAGATATAGATATATTTATATCTATATAAAGATCTACGCACTTAGACTGACCTTTATCAAGAGCCAGATAACTGCCTTTTAATTGCCAAAGTGACGATAACTTATGGTACGTTGGAGATTTGTTGATTGCTGAAGGCTGGCGTGACGTGACACTAATCAGCCCATGGGTCCATTCAGAACTCCCGTGAAGAAACACATATAATGTTCTCTATGCCACTATCTATGTCATCAGGGTTTACCAAAGAGAAAAAAAGTTTAGAAGTGCTACGAGAAATAATTTTCTTTATATCGTGTGAACACAGAAGGCGATGGAGAGAGCCTATATGGCGGAGTAGGCAGTGGACGATATATTCTATTTTATTTATATAACTCAATGGTGAAAATTGTTGAGTGAAATCCTGTGTTACAGCTGTAGCATGTTATCAATATTTAACAGTGTTAAAGCTCCAGCGTATATAATGAATTATTTGCTGACAGATGTGATAAAATTATTAAATTCAAAATTATACAGTTTAACTGAAATGTTGATTTTCCATTAATGAAGGGGGGGTAGGGGGTACCTCATACTCTTTTGCTTAGAGAACATTATTACGTTCATGATAATTGTTGGACAATGATTATCAAATTGTGCCAGGGTGACAAAAATGAGATGGGCTGAAACAAAACCGTACTGGCTTAGCAGAAGCAACACTAACATGATCTGTCACCTGCGCTGATTTTCTTATAATTCATGTACTATATTGTTCATCTTTACGGCTTAGGTATGCATTTCTCTCTAGAATTCATTAATAATTATCGACAACTTGCATACTATATTTCCTCTTTATTCATCCTCGATTGGTGATATACGATTGAATACCACATGCTTCCCTAACACTTGAATAATATTTCGCTTGTGCACAGAGGATTTTCCTATCAATGAATATCATTTCAGAACAAATATATATATATATATATATATATATATATATATATATATATATATATATATATATATATATATATATATATCATCATCAACTCAATCATTATTAAATCCACAATATTGGTTTCTGATTTGATTTCTCCAATAACATTTCTAATCCCATAAATACAGCCTTGTGACTAAAGATATTTGAGACAATTTAATACGGAGTTTCTTCCTAAGGGCTAGCTGGTGTTGGAGTGCCCTCAACACAATCTGCAACCCACATTTTTTTTTCTTCACGAGCATATTTCTGTCTCTTTTACAAAATAATTAACAAATTACATATCTAAAAAAATAATAATAATAATAATAAAATAAAAAATAAAAAAGTTTTGCTTCGATGCTTTGGCTAACTGTAGGAATAAATGCACGTGACCTATTCTTTACCTTCTGTAAAAGCTGCCATCACAAGCCTCCAACTCTCTCTGACATAAACTCCATTGGCATCCAACTTGACTCACGAGAGAAGCTAATAATGGCTCTCACTACAATTCTTGGTTAAATTTCCATTGTTAATTTTACAATTTACTAATAATTCA
>NC_091574.1:35080690-35085690 GCF_042767895.1 Penaeus vannamei | reverse complement strand
ATATATTCAGCTTATAAAAATAAAAACAAGTGCTTGTTTGATGGTAATTGTTGGCTACATTGTGTCATTTACTCGGTTATAATAAACATGCAAAATACATTGATTTTCTGTAGTATTTTCTTCTGGCCGGGGCGGGATTTCCCTAATTGTGGGCCCAGTGTCAGAGCCATCATCGGATTTACTGAAAGGCCCTTATATTGGTAAGCTCCTATAAATCAAGCTCTATATCCATAGTACAAAAGCCCAAATAGCTACCAATATCTATAATGAAATAATCGGTGTACACTTGGGACAGCGTTAGACCTGCCACAGTTTGACAGCTTAGTTTCAATGGGCCCCTTAATATCGATGGGAAATGAGTCAATGGGCTACTTCGCCTATTAGTCATCCAGTCATTCTTCTGGTACAAGGAATATGTTTCAATTCTGATCCCCACTGTACGTAAAGATTGGAAAAGGCTTGGCATATAAAAAAGTAGAATTCTCTTAGTAATATGTCCACTTGAAATGATGAATATCACAATATCATTGTAAGTATTACATTATTAGTTATTATTATACCTTCATTGTTTTATTACAGTAAAACAATAAAGGTATAACAACTAATAGGCGATGGTAACAATATCAACGATAATCATGTGATAACGATTTAAATGGTGATGATAATGAGAAATCAAAAAAAAATGAAAACAAATGTTAACAAAGACGTCTCCATCAATTAAATCTTTTACAGTATTTATTATACTAAATACAATACTTCTATGGTTGTGCTTTAATTGCAAGATGAATTTTCTACCTTTTTTCTTATTTTAAGATATAAGTAACAATTACGTATTTTTTCGGCTCGTTTCTTATTCTACCATCTTTCAGTAGTATTTTTTATTCTTATATGTTTGTAAAACATTATATTTGTTCATCTATTATAGTGTAGTTTTTTTCCGCAAGTACACAATTACATATACACCTAGGATTATTAACATAATTGCAAGCGCAATAGTGTGTTTCGAAAGATAAAATGAAGCGCACTATAACAAGCATGGTATAATGAGGAGTAGCCATACTACTCCTCAGCCTAATCTATGCAATAGAGGCAAGTTTACCTCAAAACTGTACGATTATTCCCTTCTTGCTGTTGGTACGTTTCATTTAATATTGATGTACTGCAAACATCTCTGAAATACCATGTCTTCCTCCTGAAAAGCTAATATGAAAAAAAAATCATTCAGTAAGTATTGAGTAACAGGAAAATACTCTTGCCCTACTATGCCAGTCATCCAACAACCGAAGAAAAACAAACTAAAAGTGAGATCCAGCATCTGCTTGACCTTGTGCCAAAAGTACAAGCAAGTATAAATACCTGGCTGAGTTCAGGCAGTGTCACACTTCATCGCTTGTGTCTGGTCTTTCCTCTTGTGCAGGAGCAAAGTTATCTTTTCAGTCATGAATATGGTGAGAAACGAGTCTTCATATCAAGTATTTTTCTTGCGAGTACTATTGTTATTAAAATTTGTTTAGCAAATAAGTTAACACTATAACGTTACAACCAACAGATGCGAAGTATCTCCGTGCTGGTTATGGTGTGCATGGTGTCCGCTGCGAAGCTGCCAGGATACAGTGCCGGAGGCGACTCTGGCTTGGGCGTCGATCTCGGCGGCGTAGGAGGCCACGCCGGCGGCGCAGGAGGAGCAGGAAGCGTTTTCCAGGCCGTTTTCGTCGGCAGCGGGAACCTTCCTGCTAGTGCTATTGGAGGCGCAGCTGGAGGTTTCTCCGGAGGCGCTGCTGGAGGCTTTGGCGGCGGCGCTGTTGGACAGGAGTACTCTGGGCCAAGCACAGGCCCCGTTGCCCCTGTTGTTACCGTTGAAGAGGAATACACTGGCCCCGTTGCCGCCGTATCTCCTGTTGTCACTGTGGAAGAGGAATACACTGGGCCAAGCACCGGCCCCGTTGACCCTGTTGTACCCATCGTTGCCGTTGAAGAGGAGTACACTGGGCCAAGTATCGACGCTGTCCCCGTTGTGACTGTTGACGAAGAATACAGCGCTCCTGTTGCCCCCGTGGCTCCCGTTGTCCCTGTTCCAACCGTTGATGAGGAATACACTGGGCCAAACGAAGTCGCCCACGTCAGCCCCCCTTTTAGCGAATACATCTCGCCAAACCACTAAAGCTTTATCCTACTGGAACAAGTGAGCCATTGCTCCAATAAGAGCGTTTATTTATCACAAGTTCCCAAGTGAAGTCCTCCCAAAGATCAGTATTGATTAAACACATCCTTATTATAACTAGTTTTACTATAGCCATGAAAGGGTCTCACATTCGCATAACATGCAAAAGAAATGCTTTGAAATCATTTCTTGATAATGTAAGCAGAATGCTTTTTTATGCAATACTAGTAGAAATATCCGTAATGACACTAATGAGTCAAATTACCTAAAAGAATTATTACGAGACAAACATGAACATCTATAACATTTTACATATCTAAATGCAGTAATTAGTATAGAAATTAAATTAGCTGAACAACTGATACCCGAATATAAATCGAAGTCCGTTTATTGTCTACAGAAATAACTTTTCTAAAACAGCATTACTGTTTACATGTATGAAACTTATTTCTTGTCTGAACATTTACCAGCCTCCATGCAGACCACGGATTTTAGATCATTGCCTAGTGTCGTATATGGAATTTAAGATATTTTCCTTATACATTCCAAAAGAAAAAAAAAAAAAAAAAAGAGGGGGGGGCGGGGGAACGAGTTGGATTATACGACTTTTTTCAATGAACGTCATAAACTATACACATTCATTCCTATAAGCACATAAGCAAAAGCTTGCTTGATGGGTTAAAGTCATCATAGTCCTTAGAAAATAATATTGCATAAGCAAATTACGTTTTTTTTTTTTTTTGGGGGGGGGGGGCAGGGAATTTGTCAACTAATCCTTCCTGTATGACTGTCAAACGAAATGTGCCATCTTTTATTGTAATAACAATAATACAAAATAATAATGATAATATACAGAGATGGTATGATGTCTTTATTTTTGTTATGTCCATTATAAATACTGTGAGGAAAAAATAACAGCAAAACATAAGGAAAGCGAAGAAGAAGAATGTTCGTGATGATAATAATGATAATAACAAGGTTGTTTTAGTATTCTTGATGTTAATGGAAAGACTGATTAATGACCATTAAACAATAATGACGGCAGAAAACACAACTATTCTACTAACAATTGAAACAGGAGCAGTGGTTACAGAATTGTTTATACTCAAAGCAATATGGGAATGATTGTCATTTGTTGTATATATGATTATATAAGGATAATTGTAGGTAACTAATGAGTAATTTTAGTTATGTTACTTAAATGAACTATCGCGTGACACTTCCCTTTTTTATTCACGTGTCTACTCTGTTTTTTTTCTGTTTTTTTTTCGTCTTTTTATATATCTACCTGATTTTTGTCCGTTTCCTTGCGCAGCTTTTTCTCATGTACATGCAGTTACATACACATCTCTGATTATGTTCAACAACAATACAGGCGCAGTTGAGTGTTCCCAAAGGTAAAATAAACGTTCGTAACAAAGTGTATTTAAACACTGCACTTCGAACCAGACGAAACTTTGAAATGAAAAGCCACGTCTAACTCGAATCTTTACGATTTATTACTCCCATCTTACTAGTTGTTTTCATTTCATGATCATGCGCTGCAGACTCTTAATGAGTGGCTTCCTCGTGAAAAGCTCAGTATAGAAAACTCATTCAGTGCTTAGCTACAGAAAACTAGTCTTACCTTGTTACTTCGGTCATTCAAAAATGACCGGCCTCCAAATAGCGGTGGGCCATGGACCAAAGGGGCTACTTGGTCTTTTTTTAATACAGTCATACTTCTGGTACAAGGAATGTGTCAGTTTTGATTCTTGCTGTGAGAAAAGATTGGAAACGGCTTGGCATATAACAAGTAGAATTCTCTTAGCAACTTTGTTCGGTTTATTGTAAATATTACAATGAAACAATGAAATGATTTTAACTTATAGGTGAGGGTAATAACATCAATGATACTCATATAAATGATAACGACTTCAATGGTGATGATGACAGTTCAAAATTAGGAATGAAAACAAATGCTAACAAAGACAACATTCTCCATCAATCAAAACTTTACAGTATTCATTATACTAAAAGAAATACTGTTATGGTTGTGTTTTACTTGGAAGATGAATATTTTACCTTTTTATTATTTAAGAATAATTACAGGTAACGAATAAGTATTCTTTCGACTCATGTTATTTAATCTACCACTCCAGTATTTATTTATTTTTCTTTTTTGTCATATAGACAACAATTATTGTATGTTTGTAGAGCTCTTATTTGTTCATCTAGTATTGTGCAGCTTTTTCTGCAAGTACACAATTACATATGCATCTATGATTATCAACATCAAGTGCAAGCGCAATAGTGTTTCCAAAGATAATATGAATCACACTGCCTAATCTATGTAATAGAGGCAAGGCAAGTAATAGAGGCTTTTCATTTAACATTGATGTATTGCAAACATTTTTGAAATACTGTATTCCTCCTGGAAAGCTCAGTATGAACAGATATATATATTTATATATAAATATATTCAATAAGTACTTAGTAACAAGAAAATACTCTTGCCTTTACTACGCAAGTCATCCACCAACCGAAGAAAAACAACTAAAAGTGAGATCCAGCATCTGCTTGACCTCGTGCTAAAAGTACAAGCAAGTATAAATACGTGGCTGAGTTCAGGCAGTGTCACACTTCATCGTTTGTGTCTGGTCTTTCCTCTTGTGCAGGAGCAAAGTTATCTTTTCAATCATGAATATGGTGAGAAACCAGTCTTGATATCAGTATTTGTCTTGCGAGTATTATTGTTAATTAATAATGTGTGCTACATTTGGTGAGCAAATATAACAACTGAGCAAATATAATACTATAACGTTACAACCAACAGATGCGAAGTATCTCCGTGCTGGTT
>NC_091574.1:35070690-35075690 GCF_042767895.1 Penaeus vannamei | reverse complement strand
AGTACACTGGGCCAAGTATCGAGGCTGGCCCCGTTGCTGCCGTCTCTCCTGTTGTGACCGTTGACGAAGAATACAGCGCTCCCGTTGTCCCTGTTCCAACCGTTGATGAGGAATACACTGGGCCAAACGAAGTCGCCCACGTCAGCCCCCCTGTTAGCGAATACATCTCGCCAAACCACTAAAGCTTTATCCTGTCGGAACTAGTATACATTCAATAAATACTTTTTTATTAGATATAGTACTATCAATGCCATAAACAGGCTTTCCTTTACTAATATATATATATATATATATATATATATATATATATATATATATATATATATATATATATATATATGCATACATATCTACATACATGAATAAATATTAAATACCCTGAAGTCCGTAGTTGATAAAAAAAAAAAAAAGTCAGTGGCAATAACGATGGGAATGATAATGATATAAAGCAAGGAGTATAATAAGATAATCCCTGCGTTAAGACATCTTAGAAAATGTAGATATGTAATGAATCTAATATATGATGAATATTACAAAATACTAATCTCGACACTGAAATCTGTAGGAAGATTGAAATATGTGTTTGTATTAATATTAGCATCGAGGAAAAAAAATCGAATGAATGGAAATATTAAGTCTGAACACTAAATCTGTAATTCAGCATTGAAACCTGTACACATATTCAGATTTGACAAATTTAAAAATATTTGATAAATATATTGTTTGATGGTGGTGCTAGTTAAAAATGCTGTCATAAGAAATGATGATAAATAGGGTTTAAGGAAAATACAGTAGTATACATGAAGTATAGTGCATTTCTTTGTGTTTCGTTTCCTACTATATGATACAGTGAGGGAACAAAACCTGCTTCATTTAAACACCAAAGTACTTAAATGTACAAGTGCTCAAATGTTTAGTTTTTCATGGTAAGGTATAAACAGAATATTCATGTCTTTCAAACTGTGTAACGTTGTCTAGTCTGTGTACGTGTGCGATTCATCATCAGACTCAAAACATCACGTTCTATTATTCCCCTCTCCTTGAAGATGTTTACAAATATAAATTCTTATATATTTACCTATATATAAGCGTGTGAGAGTGTGTGTGTCTGTCGCGCTTGGCTGCTAGAGGCTTAAGCGGCGCTGCTGTGACACGGGATCATAAAAGGCCAATTTATAATGGGCCGATGATACTGTTGCACCGTTCCCCTTGAAGAGAAATGCACCGAGTCAAGTGTCAGTTCTGTTACTCGACCTTTTGTGACATTAGTTCTCTCTCTATTCATCACAGGATCCCAGACGATATAGTTCTTTTGATCAGCATTCGTTTAGATTTTGCTTGTTGTCCATATATGTGTAAATATATATACATATATACATATATATAAATATATATACATATTTGTATACATATATATACATATATATACATATATATATATATATATATATATATATATATATATATATATGTATATATACATATTTGTATACATATATATACATATCTACATATATACATTTATATATACATATATATATATAAATACATTTATATGTACATATATATGCATATATATCATATCTATCTATCTATCTATCTATCTATATATATATATATATATATATATATATATATATATATATATATATATATATATATATATATATATATATATATATATATATATATATATATATATATATATATATATATATATATATATATATACATGCACGCACACACACACACACACACACATATATATGTATTTATGTATACGTATAAATGTATTTGTGTGTTTTGTGTACATATGTGTGTGTACTAGTGAATCAAAAGAGTGAGTCAAAAGAGAAAATATTAGTAGTAACAGAATTTAAATTGGTAATACTAATGAGCATAACAGTGATAATGAAATAACGTTAACACTGAGATAATATGTACACATTAATTGAAATGAAAATGAAAATGAAAAAATTAAGATGAAAGAGAAAATGAAAACTAAATGATAATAATGATAATATACATATAATATTAATTATGGCATTAACAATAAACTGGAAAATAACACGTAATAATAATAGTAACATAATTAAAATGTTCAAGGAATAGGGCAAGTTAATTCTGAATAACCAATATTTTTTTCTTTATTTAGTGTTTTAATGTAATGCTAGGAGCAATTTACACAATCAGGCGATAGAAATATAACAATGAATGTGATTAGTATTGATTTTCAAGATAAATTAATATTTTTTTTGTGGTGATACTGAGAGTGAAATGAAACAAGTTTTTATGAATGACCTTCAAAAGTAGTATTCGAAAGCAAAATAATGCCTGACGTGTCAACTTAAAATTGTATTGCTCTCTAAACTTATATATATACCCATATACACACATGGCAGCACATATGTAAAGTACATGCGCATATATATACATATATATATATATATATATATATATATATATATATATATATATATATATATATAAACACACACACTTAAGTAACCAATTAAATAAACACACAAAACTAATTAAAGACCAAATAGATCGATAAATCAAAGAAAAAAAGTCACCAAGAAAGCTCCCAACCAAGGCAGGGTCACGGGCGTAAAACCAGATGGTATTTTGCGTCAAATACACACACACACACACACACACACACACACATATATATATATATATATATATATATATATATATATATATATATATATATATATATATTCATTTGGCAAGTATAGTACTAAGCATCAGAAAATCTTATTTCGTTGGTCATTCAAAATTGGAAAAGGACAAACGAAAATAACATTTACGACGCTAATTAGTCCAGACCTTCAGGTACTTTATGCCACCTTTTTTATTATTTATTTCTATTTTTACTTTCTCTCCCTTACTAATGTCTACGAAGAATATTCGTTGATCTTTTACCTTTCTACAAGTTTTACTCCCGTACCCAATGATTGAGAAGCGCAAGCACACACACACGAACATATCAACAGAAAAAGAGAGAAACGCATGCATACATATTTATTTCCAATATATATATACTCATAAATAGATTAAACCATAAATTCACTGCAGATGTAGATAAAGTATAATTTTGCATGTACATCTATAAATATTTCATAAAAACAAAAGAATGTGCTGTTGCAATTCTACTATAAGGTACTCTCCGTGCCTCTAAAATAATTGTATGGAAACATTCATTGATTCATTCGATGACTATTTCGTATCAGGAAATTGCTGTTATAATTTTTCGTCGAAGTCGTTCAAAAGCAGAAGTGAAATCTTGCATCTACTTGACCTTGTGCTAAAAGTACAGACGGGTAGGCCTATAAATACCAGGCCAGCTCAGACAGTCCCACACTTCATTTGTGTCTGTTTTTCCTCTCTTACAAAAGCAAAGCAAACCTTCAGTCATGAATATGGTGAGAAAAGATCTCGTTATCACCATTTAAATTGTGGATAAGATTTTAATCAATTTTTATTTGAGTTATACATGTGCATATGGGTGTTTTGACTCTCTTAAAGTATCTATTAAGCTGACTAATGTTGTTACCAACAGCTGCGAGGCGTATCTGTGCTGGTTATGGTGTGCATGGTGTCCGCTGCGAAGCTGCCAGGATACAGTGCCGGAGGCGACTCTGGTTTGGACATCGATCTTAGAGGCGCAGGGGGCCACGCCGGCGGCGCAGGAGGAGCAGGAAGCGTTTTCCCGGCCGTTTTCGTCGGCAGCGGAAACCTTCCTGCTAGTGCTATTGGAGGCGGTGCTGGAGGTTTCTCCGGAGGCGCTGCTGGAGGCTTTGGCGGCGGCGCTGTTGGACAGGAGTACTCTGGGCCAAGCACAGGCCCCGTTGGCCCTGTTGTTACCGTTGAAGAGGAATATGCCGGACCAAGCACTGGTCCTGTTGCGCCTGTTGTCACCGTTGAAGAGGAATACAGTGGTCCAATTATTGACGTTGCCCCGGTTGCCCCCGTGGCTCCCGTTGCACCCGTTCCAGTCGTTGAAGAGGAGTACTCTGGGCCCAGCGAAGTAGCCCACGTCAGCCCCCCTGTTAGCGAATACAGCTCACCAAACCACTAAAACTTTATGCAGCTGGAGCTACCGTGATGTTGCTGCATCGAGGGCATCCACCTACCGCAATGAAGCGCACTCCAAAATGTTTGTAAAATAAAATGTTTTTATATAGATCTGGTTTGATTTGAAGAAGTTTATAAATCGTGGATGTAAACAGATACCGCAAAGAGTCAACTTTATAACAGAATCTAAGAACTATAATCTATGACAATTTTGTTCGGATATGAATCAAAGACCAGTTTGTAGGATGGTTTACATCTCTGCTGGATCCATCTTACTTGGCCAAGAAAGCAACCCTTATACTTGCTCACGAATATTAACCAGTCATTCTAAAGCTGAACTTGCTAAACCAGCTACAGACTGATGTTGCATGTCCGAAACATCTTGTAGTCCTGTAGCCAAGTTTTTTTTTCTTCCATTAGACAGTACTTTAGAGTACTTACGTGGTTTATTATGGTAGCTGTATGTACAATATTCTTTTGTTACCATGATATTCTGCAGTTGCTGGTACCCTCTCTTCCCAAACGTTTGGCTTCATCATTGTGGAACAAAGTATATCCCGATGTTTAAAAAAAAGTGTTAGAACAACTGTGAGTTTATCGTTCCAGATTTCGCTTGTCATGCTTCAAATTTGCAAAGTTTGAAAGTCCATACTGATACCTTTTACAGGATGAGAAAGTGCAGGGTCATCAAACATTAAATAAAGTAACTCAAATGAATCATACAAAACTATGAAAAGGGTGTTTATATGCCAATTAATTTCTGTTTGTGTTATGCCACTGACAACGGTAGAGCGATGACACCGATGCTGTCATGAAAAGTCAATCGGCCGAAATATTAAATAGTCCTCTGAAGGGAAAGTTTTAGTAAAGCATCTATCTATTGGTTTAGCTATCTGTATATCTATCTACCTATCTAT
>NC_091574.1:35063190-35065690 GCF_042767895.1 Penaeus vannamei | reverse complement strand
GTCAGTATTAGGAAAGGCAAAATTAAAATAGGAAAAAGAATTTAGAGAAAATAGTGATAAACAAAACTTCTCCAGTTTAATTCTTAATACAGTCTAGATCAAGTTCGCCTGCAATAAAATGATTTTGTAAGCTACTATTATAAAGAATTTAAAAAAATAGATAAAATGATGGTTTGTGTCGACATCAATTACCATTGATTTCTGAAGGTAACCTTGTCTGACCTCGTTCTCATCTTGCCCTCTCATCTCCCTCTGCCACCTGATCTTACCTGACCTTGGACGAGGTCACTTTCAGCATCCAAGGTTTGTCCTTCAATGTCTGCTTCGCTAGCATTTTTTTCCTTGTTTTGTCTGTCTCTCTCTTTCCTTTTATCTTTTTCTCTCACTTCCATCTTCTCTCCCTGTTTTTCTATATCTTCGCTTCATTATCATTATGATGATAATCATAATGATGAAAACGGTAATGATGGTAATAAAATGGTAGTAATGATTACGATATGATGATAATGATGGTGATGATGATGGCATGAATAATGATGATAATGACTGTAATTATGGTTATTCTTTTCATTTTCATCATGAAGATAATAAGACGAAGAAGAAAAATGATGATAATTTTGACAACGGTAACATGGACAACAATGATTCTATAAATTACTATAATGGTAAACAAAGTTATGTCATGAATAATGATAATAACAATAATGATAATGATAATGGTGTTTATAATGATAACAGTGATCATAAGGCTAATTATCAATAATGATAGTGGCAATGATAATCATAATAATTATGGTAACAGTAGTAATAATGATTTATGAAAATGACAAAGATGTGACACTAAAGACAAAAGTTAGCCATAATGATGGACAGAATTTACCAAGAAGTCACAAAAAGTACTTCCTCTCTTATTTGTATGTAATGTCAAGACCTTGAGAGCCTTGCACAGGAAAGGTAAGAGGGCAGAGCTGTCAGGAAAAAATAGAAAGGTTTTCTGTCTGTCTCTCTCTTCTCTCTCTCTCTTCTCTCTCTCTCTCTCTCTCTCTCTCTCTCTCTCTCTCTCTCTCTCTCTCTCTCTCTCTCTCTCTCTCTCTCTCTCTCTCTCTCATTATCTCTTCATCTCTTTTACTCACTCTCTCTCTCAATCTCAATTGAACGTATACTTTTTGCTGTGAATATTCTTTATCATCATTTATGCCAATGTTAGTCCTACTCTCCAGAACTTAATTAGTTTATCCATACCACACGCGAACGGATATATATGTGTGTGTGTGTGTGTATGTGTGTGTGTGTGTGTGTGTGTGTGTGTGTGTGTGTGTGTGTGTGTGTGTGTGTGTGTGTGTGTGTGTGTGTGTGTGTGTCTTTACCCACAGATTCATACTAATATACAAGTATATGAATCACACTTCGTCAACCCCATTGTTAAAGTCTTACTCACGAGATTCACAAAGGGTTTAACGACAAAAATGCAATAAAGTGAAATCTAGTAACCTTTTGACCTTGTTCCCCCAGTACCATGAAGTATAAATACCTCGATGAGGGCAATCATTGTCACACTTCACCGCTTGTGTCCGGTCAGACCACAAGTACCTGGCCAGAAGGAAAATTAGGAGACGCCATGAATCCTCTGTCTAATATGGTAAGTGGATGCTACTATTAATCAGTTATGAATATGGGTGATGGTGTTGGTGAAGATATAAATGCTTTGAACTATTTAATTACTTGTAGATATATGAATCGATGTGCATATGTGAATACTTACGATCAATTATATACATACATACATACACACACACACACACACACACACACACACACACACATATATATATATATATATATATATATATATATATATATATATATATATATATATATATATGAATATATCTATATATAGGATTGTTCATATATGAATACACATGGATGAACAATTATATACATGTATGTGTGTAAGCGTTTGTGCGTTTGTCTTTGTTTTTGCATGAGGGAAGTTTTTAATGTATGTTAACCTATCGTTCGCTCACAACAGCTGCGCGGCGCCTCCGTGCTGGCTCTGGTGTGCATGGTGTCCGCTGCGAAGCTGCCAGGATACAGTGCCGGAGGCGACTCTGGCTTGGGCGTTGACCTCGGCGGCGCAGGAGGCCACGGGGGCGTGGCAGGCGGGGCCGGAAGCGGCAATGTTTACCAGGCAGTTCTCGTCGGCAGCGGACACCTCCCTGCTAGCGCTTTTGGAGGCGCTGCCGGAGGCGTTGCTGGGGGCTTCGCTGGAGGCGCTGCAGGAGGTGTTGCCGGAGGCTTCGCTGGAGGCGCTGCAGGTGTTGCTGGAGGCTTCGGCGGAGGTGCTGTTGTAGATGAATACACTGGACCAGATACTGGCTCTGTCGGCCCTGTTGGACCCGTCGTTGCCGTGGAGGACGAGTACGCTGGCGCAGGCCTCGACGGACCCTTCATCGCCGTCGACCCCGCCCCCCTCCCGGAGCCCGTCGTCCCTGTCCCG
>NC_091574.1:35020690-35023190 GCF_042767895.1 Penaeus vannamei | reverse complement strand
GACTGTTACGACGAATTAAAAAGTGAATCAGATGAGAAAATCAATTTTACAACGATTACAATGACGATGACAAGGATGACGCGGTGAGCATCATTATGGTGATTGAAATAGTAGTAGTAACGGTATAAATAATAGTAGCAAACGAGGATAATGTTCATAAGGACAGCGACATATATATAATAATAATAATAATATAAACAAAATGACAATCTAAACACAAATAGGAATTAAATATGATCGGATAACAAAAAACATTACCTGAAAAAGTAACTTCTTTGACATGAAACCTACACATACATACGTATAAGCATGTATATATATGGGATAGATGTGGATGAATAGTATAGGATAAGATAAAGAAAAAATATGTAAGAATCATGAAAATGTATAAATAAAATTTATGAAAAAATAAATCATATATTCGCAATGGATATGTATGTGATCACATTGAAAATAAGATGGACTTCATAGATTCAGAAGACCGATAAATTGAATTATAAGTTCTTAATAAAAAGCTTTTTTTTAAATTCCTGAAGCCCCTATCATTTTTATCGCTATATCATGAACTGTGCATTTGTAAATTGAGGGTTAACATAAAAAAAGGAGCTTGGGCACACACACATACACCTATATGGAGATAGATAGATAGATATACATATATACATATATACATTTAATGTATATATATGTATATATATATATATATATATATATATATATATATATATATATATAATATATATACATATATATGTATATATGTATGCATACATATATGTGTATCTATCTATATATATCTATATATATACATAAACATATATTTGTATATAAGTATACACACTTATATGTGTAACTATATTTACCTATCTATGCATCTATATACATTTTCATTATATGTGTGTGAGAGCGTGTGTACTCATATATATACATACATGTATATATATATATTTATATATATATATATATATATATATATATATATATATATATATATGTGTGTGTGTGTGTGTGTGTGTGTGTGTGTGTGTGTGTGTGTGTGTGTGTGTGTGTGTGCGTGTGTGTGTGTGTGTGCTCATATGTATACATATGTGTATGTGTGAGTGTGTACGTATATATATGTGTGTGTGTCTGTATGTATAGATATATGTGCATATATATACATTTATATGTAAATATATAAATATATATATATATATATATATATATATATATATATATATATATATTTATATATATATATATATATATATATATATATATATATATATATATATATATATATATATATATATATATATATATATATATATATATATATATATATATATATATATATATATATATATATATAATATAAATCGACATATACGTATACACACACACTCATCATATTAGTCTTAATTAATACAAATACGTGATTGATTGTAGATGAGTGCTAGTTTTCTCTCATAATCTCTAAACTCTGACCTTTCAGTTGAGGAAAATCTCAGACGATGGATGTGGAAGCAGACTAGTAATACGAACAAAAAGAAAAGAAAAAAATACATAAGCCCATAGAATTCCGGCCAATGGAGGTGTAAATTCATTATTATTTATTATTTATTTATTATTATATTTTATAAAGAATAATGTAAAGGATAAATTTTATTTATTTATTTATTTATCTAAAAAAATGAAAAAATAATATATATTATATTTTATAAAGGGGATAATGTGTAGACGAAAGTGTTTTTAATATAGACAAATTGGAGTATTTTAAAAATATTACTCAACATTGTGAAAGAATTGTGATGGAAGAAAAGGCAGATTTTGGCAGACGGAAGGAATTATTAACCAGGAGTATACGAATATAAAGAAACAAAATGTCTAAAAAGTGGTTTGGAGTGTTCTTTTCTAGATATGCATAAAATATATGGACATTGCATATATAATAAAGATATTTGAAATGTATTGTAGATGTACCGTAGATGAGTGGATATGGATGTAGACAAACAGTATGATAAATAAAGATAAAGATTTATAAACAAATAGAACTACGGCCGTGAGCATGAGCGTGTGAGAGTGTAAGAAGGAAGGAGGAGATAGAAAGAGCGGAGGGAAAGAAAGAACAAACTGGCAACTCAGTCCTCGGGAGTCCTTGTGGAAGGTGAGCTTTATATACTCGGAAAAGGCGAAGAGCGATACAATTTATTTTCTTCCTCCTCATCTGCAACAGCAAAAGGAAAATCAATATGGCTCTGAGTGCTCTGGTAAGCTCTTTTAGATTGATAGTGTTCTCACGTAATTTGTGTGTAAACTGTGATAAGTTTGCGTGAGAAATACACATCCAAGAGTGTTTGCTGTGTGTTCTGTACTCTAAGGAAAGGAATTTGCATTGATATTTAAGAAATTACGCGTGATAGGCAGAATGTGCACCTTTTTTATTGGTTCTGGAACTGAATAAAAATAATACCCATGTTAATATGGGAATGAGATTAGAAAGCTAGTTCTATCTTTGGAA
>NC_091574.1:35005690-35010690 GCF_042767895.1 Penaeus vannamei | reverse complement strand
GTTATAAGCAATACTATTTCTCTCACTCTCTCTCTCTTTTCCTTCATTCCAATTTCCGGGGATGGGGGGTCCAGTAAATCTTTAAAAAAATAGTGAAAATATTTTTGATATTGGGAAATGCAATAGCTTGAAATCATACATATATGTGTGTATGCATATACATATATGTATATATATATTCATATATAAATATACACATACACATAAACGCATACACACACACATATAAATATATATATGAATGTATGTATCTGTACTTATATATGTATGCATATATGTACACACACACACACACACTCACACATATATATATACATATATATATATATATATATATATATATATATATATATATATATATATATATATATATATATATATATATATATATATATTTATATATATATATACATATATACATATATATATATATATATATATATATATATATATATATATATATACATATATATATATATATATATATATATATATATATATATATATGTATATATATATATATATATATATATATATATATATATATATATGTATATATATATGTATGTATGTATGTATGTATATTCATATGTTTATATAAATGTATGTATATATGTACACACATACACACACACACACACACACACACACACACACACACACACACACACACACACACACACACACACACACACACACACACATATATATATATATATATATATATATATATATATATATATATATATATATATATATATATATATATATATATGCATGTATGTTTTTGTACATGTATATGTGTGTATGTGTGTGCATACCTGTGTGTGTGTGTGTCTGTGAATGTTTATGTATATACATATACATATATATATAAATGTGTGTGTGTGTGTGTGTGTGTGTGTGTGTGTGTGTGTGTGTGTGTGTGTGTGTGTGTGTGTGTGTGTGTGTGTGTGTGTGTGTGTAAACAAATAAATATATACATAAATATATATATATATATATATATATATATATATATATATATATATATATATATATATATATATATATATATATATATATGTATATATATATATATATATATATATATATATATATATATATATATATGTATGTATGTATGTATGTATATATGTATGTATGTATGGACGTATATATATATGTAAATGAATAAATAAATGAATATGTATACTTATAAAAAAAACTCATACAGGCAAAGCAACACACACATATATATCTGTATACATACATACATATATATGTGTGCGTGTCTTTCTCGCTCTTTCTCTATCTCTGCCTCAGCTTTCTACTCCTTTTTCTCCCCCTCTCCCTCCCCCCTCTCTCTCTATCATATCCAATGGTAATTTTTTCCTAATTTCCGTGACTGCGAGCACTTAGTTTACAACTTTCCCTTTTTTCTTCATGTTAATCTTTTTCTCTCAATATATTTTTCTTTCTTTTAGTCATATTCATATGCCTCTCTCTCGCTCAAAGGGAGATCATGTACGATTTATAGACAAATCTGCTATACTATAAATACACATCCACCTCCCTGTCTATCTCTCTCGATACTGAATACAATAATTTTCCTTTCTGTTGTCTAAAGGAAACGCCCAACGTTGAGTAAAAAAATAAAATGGAAAAAGTAAAATGGCCTTTTCCAGGCAGGAAGGTACCGGCACGGGGCACTTGGCACCTCACGCGGCCTTGCAGAAGGAGTGCCAGACCAGGTATAAATATTCCCGAGTCAGCAGACAGCGCTACACTTCTTTTCCTTCTGTCTCCACTGAGCAACAGAGGAAATTCAAAATGGCAGGTCCTCTGGTACGTAAACTACTGTGTAGATCATCATACTCTGGGCTCTACATAATGCAACTATAAATGGTGTTTTACTGAATTCAATGCAACGTTTTCCGGAGACGGAAAACTTGCAAAACGACTCAGCAACATTTCATGTCTTTAAGCCAAGAGTTCAATTAGTCTCTCTTTGGTTTACTACATGTAGTAATGAGATTGAATGATCTCATTGACCCTGACTTGTTTCAGTGCTTATTATATTATTATCATTATTACATTCCTTAACTATGTATGCCGTGTTTACGTACTTACATACATTTCCTTATATAAGCACGCATTCTTGTAGGTAAAGACGGCTGTCCTGCTGGGAGTGGTGTGTGGAGCTGTGGCTGATGGAAGCTATGCTTCCCGCGGTGGAAGCTTTGGAGGTGGACCTGTTGGAGGCGGCATCTCCGGAGGAGGAGTAGGAGGTTTCGTTGGAGGAGGAAACTTCATTGGAGGAGGAGGAGGTGGTGTTGGGGGAGGCAGCTTCATCGGAGGAGGATCTGGTGTTGGGGGAGGCAGCTTCATCGGAGGAGGCGGAGGCCTTGGCGGCATCGGCGGAGTCGGCGGAGTTGACGCAGGACACCTCGTTGGACACGGTGTCCTCCCTGCTGGCGGCGGCTACTCCGGAGGTGCTGTCGGAGGTGGAAGCGCTGGAGGTTTCATCGGAGGTGGCAGCGCAGTAGGAGGCTCCTTCGGAGGTGGAAGCTCTTTCGGAGGAATCAGCTCAGGAGGAGGCTCTTTCGGAGGCTCCGGTGTGGGAGGTTCCTTCGGAGGCCCCATTGGAGGCGTGTCTTCCGGACGCGTTAGTGGAGGATACGGCCGATAACCATTATATAGAAATAGGAACAGAAATAACGAATAACAATAAAAATCATCTATGTTTTATGCATTGTGCTCTATATATCCTATCATTACTGAGTCTGTTTAAAGGTCCCTCACCCAAATAATACTATTTGATAAGAATGGTTTATTCTATAAGCATTCAGAACCTAAATCTATAATGGATGAGAGCCGGATGATGTCATAAACAATAACTAACTCTATCATCATCAGCTAATGTACTAAGGTCAATAGATTATAATTTAATGTATAAAGAATTGGATTCAATTACATCCAAACCTTCCAATTAAAAAAGAAAATCCTTATATCTTGCCTTTATTCTCTCCTTCCTCCTTTCTCGACTACATAAAAAAAAAAAAAAAATAGATCGTACCTGAATAGGAACGCGAACTTTAACATTACGTCTGAAGGTTATCAGCGAGAAATAGATTCACCGATTAAAAAAAAAAAAAAGGTGAATCTTGAAAGAAATTGATACCATTCGCCTCGGGAAGTCAAGTATCAACAAGGCTTGGAAGCTAAATGAATGAATGAAGTTGAAGAATGAATATTTAAAAGATAACAGATTCTTTGCATGTGTAGAAGCATAATCCCTATAGACAGGTAGATTTATATGTATAGATATATGTATATGTATATATATATATACATTTATATATATATATATATATATATATATATATATGTTTGTTTGTATATATGTATATAACATACATGTGTAATGTATATACATATATATAGGAATATATATGTGTATATGTATATATATGAATATATGTATATATGCATGTGTATATAAATACATATATATGTATATATATATACATATATATATATATATATATATATATATATATATATATATATATATATATATATATATACATATGTACACACACACATACATAAATATATATATGTGTGTGCATTATTAAGATAAATATAAGATAAATATACGTACATAAATATTATTTTATTATAATCCTCTAAGAGAGGATTATAATAAAATCAAGGAAAGTACACTTCATCATTAATTAGTGGGAAAATACATTAATGGTAAATACGATAAATAAATGAATTAACATATCTGATCATTATGATAACCTAATGACATTAATGAGCATTGCAATATGGAACGAAGAGTGAAAATTATCAATGAATGAACAAGAAGGAACCTTACAATCCCAAGTAGTATTTTAACTAGAACAATTGTTGTTCATGGTATTTGTATACACACACATCAATACATACATATTTATAAGTACATGTATGTTTATTAATTGATTATTCCTTTTTCTCTTTCCCTCGCTTCTTCTCTATCTCCACCTTTCTCTTTTTCTCACTTTTTCTCCCTCCATCCCTCTCTGTTTTCCTACTCTTTTCTCCCTATCCTCCTCTCTCTCTCTCTTTCATACTCAAGCGATATTTTTTCTAATTTCGATGACCGAGTAGTTCATGTTTTTCTTTCGTTGAATGAAAGTCATATAATGATTCTCAATACTCTCTCTTCCTTTTTTATCTCTCTCTTTCTTCCGCTCTCTCCCAATCTTTCTTTTTATCCCTCTCTCTCAGTCTATCCAGCTTTGCCTGTCTCTCCCACTCAGAGGGAAATCATATTCAAAATTAGGAGTAGATAAATCTATTGTGGATCCCAGTCCATCTACCTATCTTGATACTGAATATAATGACTTCCTACTCTAACACCAAAAATGATTCATCCTACGCTGAATACAAAAAGGAAATAATAGGATGGCTTTTTTCCAGTCAGGGTGGTGCCAGCGCGGGGCACTAGGCACCTCACGCGGCCTTGCGGGTGACACGCCCGACCTGGTATAAATATTCCCGAGTCAACAAGCAGAGATACACTTCTTTCCCTGCTGTCTCCTCTAAGCAACAGGGCAAATTCACAATGGCAGGTCCTTTGGTACGTGAACTATTGTGTGTAGAGATGGTGGCAATGTAGTTTGTAACTATAAGCATTGAGTTGAATGCATTGGTTTCGACAGAAGAAAATATGTAAATCTAAGCCTGGAGTGCAATGATTTAACATTTCTTCCATTGCCGCATGTAGTACTGAGACTGAATATCAACAGTACCTTTGTTGTTACTGTTTCTTTTATTTCTTTTATAGTCTGTAACTATATAATGCTGTATATGTGTATTCATATAAAGGATTTCTTCCTCCTTGTAGGTAAAGGCGGCTGTCCTGCTGGGAGTGGTGTGTGGAGCTGTGGCTGATGGAAGCTATGCTTCCCGCGGTGGAAGCTTTGGAGGTGGACCTGTTGGAGGCGGCATCTCTGGAGGAGGAGGAGGAG
>NC_091574.1:34975690-34980690 GCF_042767895.1 Penaeus vannamei | reverse complement strand
CGCACAGTGAAAATAACCATGGTTATTCACATGACTTTCCATTGCAGGGGGCTGCGCCCCCTGCGATCCCCCCGCCCCCCCAACCCCCGCCGAGGAAACAAAACCTCCACCACGTATTCCCGGCAGGATAGACCGTTACTCAATCATAGTCGATGTCGGAGCGGCGGGCGTAATATTACAGTTACTTCGTAAGATTCCCACTGAATCAGCATATTAACCTTATTATAGTCAGCATTGTATATAGAGACGATTGTAGTATAATCAGGATGAACAGGGTGGCCCGCCCTCGTCGGCGGGTTTTGCGCCTTTTTCGATGTTACACCGATGGCCTCAAGGTCGAGTTTCCCTTCCTCTGGAATAACGACATCCGTATTCTTAACCGAAATAACCGTCACGTTCATAAGTCAGTCATAGCCGCCGCGATGGCCGAGTGTGCTGCAGCGTCGCTGTATCCTCCGGCCTAGGACCTCCTGCCGGACGCACCCTGCCTCCTTCACCTTCTGCGGCAAAGGAGCACCCTCCCCACTATTAGCGGCATCTATCAATCAGGTTAGTACCTTAAAAATCCTAGGTTATTGTAGGTTATCGGCTCCGCATCTAGTTCGTGTGCGCTCTATCCTGCCGTGAATACGTGGTGGAGGTTTTGTTTCCTCGGCGGGGGTTGGGGGGCGGCAGCCACCCCCCAGGGCGCAGACCGCTGCAATGGAAAGTCATGTAAATAAACATGATTATTTTCACTGTGGGGTTATATTATTAGGGTAATTTTATTTATTACGCCCGCCGCACCGACATCGTCGCCCCTGCTATCGGGGCCAAGTTTGTCGCTAACGGGGGGTTTCCGCGCAATAGACCGATTCGGTGTGACGTCACGAGTCGGAGTCGCCATTCCACTCGGTGAAAACGAACCCGTCGCTCGCAGATACCTCGCTATCAACATGAAGGAAAATGGCGTTTGAATTCTTTGATTGTTCAAAAACCGAAGCGAAAAGGTGATATGAAGCAAAACTAGAAGTTGTGTAGCTCAAAGAGTACTCATACCGAAATCTGGATCGACGATTCTTTGAAATGACCTTAAATTGAATATTCTGACATCTACGACTATTCTATTAATAAAGCAGATGATGTTAATAATGATATAATATCATAATTTGCTAGAGTGATGTATGACGTTTAGCTAAATAGGGTATTTTTCTATGAAATCAGTGCCATTTCCTACCATCACTTCTTCCCATTTACTAGGCGTTTATACAAAGATGACAGTGAAGTCACGTATAGGCCTATTTTTCTTTCTCCTTAATAATTTGACCTCAAGTGATAGGCCTTCAGTTGTTTCTTCTGCTGGACCATATGAAATTTCAGACACAAAGGCAACAGGCAGCTGTATACCTGCTTTGTTTTCATTTAATGGACAGTGCTTGAAGGCACAGGATAAAGTCTGGGTGAAGTGGATCCGGGGATGGTTTGCCTGTAAATATAAATTATGATAAATCAATTTAATAAAAAAAAAAAGGAATGAAATGAAAATAATAGAATTGTTATTGTGCTGTTTAGAATATATGACTATTGCCAAAACCTTATGTCGACAATGTTGATATTGTTTGGCCTTGATAGGTAGTGTAGATAGACAAGAGTTTGAAAGTAATTATCTGTCTCTGGAATTTGAAAAGCTGTAATATATTAATATGTAGATCAATAAAATGTTCTGAGCAGATGTAAACATTTTCCACCAGGCGCCCATGCATTCCCATCAAGGTTCATGCGTTTCATAGCCTGTAGGCCTACCCATCGCTTCCATTATTCAGTTTTTTTTTTTTTTTTTCTTCTTTTTTTCTTTTTTTTCTTTTCGATCTGGGAATATATTAAAGGTTAAACTTTTATTTCCCATCATGTTGTGGTTCGAACAACCAACGACAACACAGTTCCTTGGCATTTTCACTTAAAAGAAACGAAATTCACAGAAAAATTCATTGATTTTTCAATCGAACGAGGGTTTGTTTTCACCAAGTCCTCGTTGCTAGGGGCGGTTGCTAGGCGTCACCGAATCGGTCTATAAAACCTACATATTTGCACTGTATAGAGTGAGAGGAATTTAACGATACCAAAAATCGTCGTAATATAGAAAATTACCATGTCTTTTAGTTTTGTTATTATCATTGCTATTGCTATGATTATGATCATTATTAATATCATTATTATCGATATTATTTCATATCCTTTGGTTAACATTAGCAGTAGCAACTTTTTTTCAATATTACCGAAATCATATTCATCAACGTTCTCCTTATGAACATCAATAGTATAATTTCATTATTCTATTCGAGGCAACAATTCTAGTGGTCCTTATTACATAATGATTGTCATTACTATTGTTTTTATTTTTGTCGTAATCGCTATAGGGAGGAGGAGAAGGCCGAGAAGGAGGAAAAGGAGGAGGATGGGAAGGAAGAGTAGGGGAAGGAAATGAAGAGGGAGGAGGAAAAGGAAGAATAGGAGAAGGTAGACGAGGAGGAGGGGGGAGGAAAAACAGGAGAAGGCAGAGAAGGAGAAGCGTTCAAAGGAGGATCAGAAGAGGGAGAAAAGAAAGAGGCCGAAAAAATGAAACAGCAGAAGGAAGAGGAGAACAAGAGAAGGCGGAGAAGAAGAAGAAAAAAAAGAGGATAGGAAGGAGGAAAGCAGGAAACGAGAAGGCGGAGAAGAAAAAAAGAGGATACGAAGGAGGAAAGCAGGAAATGAGTCAAAAGATGAAGAAACAGGAAAAGGATGAGTTTGAGATGGATGAAGATTCGCATTAAGAAGAGGCTGGGGATGAAGGGGAGGAGAGAGAGGAAGGAACGGGAGAGGAGAGAAGAGTGGAGGAGGGGAGGAGAGAAGGAGGAAGCAGGGGAGGAGAGAGAAGTGGAGGAGGGGAGGAGAGAAAAAGGAAGCAGGGGAGGAGAGAAGAGAAGGAGGAAGCAGGGAAGGGGAGGGAAGGGAAGAGGGCCCATGGTAAGTAGGAAAAAATAGGATATTTACGAACAGTTTAAGAGAGATTGGTTTGGCAAGGGGCCATATGTATTCCATTATTATACAATGCATAAAAAAAAACATCAATAAAACACAATCCTTATCGTAACGAGGGTAGAAATTAAGGAAAATCTTCTACAGCCTCACTACCACCAAACTCTATTTTGTAGTTTTATTCCCTTAGAGTTTTATACCATCATAACTAATTTAGGGTTACGTTTTATCAATTAAATGCATTAATGATAGTATGATTAGAGTCTCACTGCTTCTGGCCGATGACATAATGGCATTGACCATGTAAACAATCTTCTTTTTTTTAATCCTTTAGCACAGGGATTCTCAAGGTCGAATGAAGGCTTTGCAAGGTCGTTCAAGAAGCCAGGATCTGACTTCTGATTCCTTGGAAGGAGTCGAGTGCAAGTGAACGCAATCCTTGGCTTATGTCATGTTTATTCTCGTCGCTGCAGAGGCATTTTCTTCATTTCTCAAAGTTGGTTGATGTGCTGTGGTGTGAAATGGAAGACGGGTTTGTTGTATAATTGTCCACGGGGATGCATGCACGTGGGTGTGGGTGTGGGTGTGTATGTATATATGTATATATACATACACACACACACACACGCAAATACACACACACACAGACACACACACACATGTATATATATGTATGTGTGTGTGTGTGTGTGAATATATCAATTCTTTTATGTATTCATATATATATATATATATATATATATATATATATATATATATATATATATATATATATATATATATATATATATATATAAATGTTATCTGTCTAAATAGATAGATAGATAATAACAGACAGATAGATAGTAAATGACACATAGATAACTGCAGACAGATATACAATGATAATATAAGCACCAATAGACATACACACGAACAGAAATACAGTGAGAACAGGGAGAAACACAAGTAGATAGATAAACAAGAATAAATATATAGATAATGATCGACAGATAGATATTAAATGATACATAGACAGACAGATAACTATAGACAGATATACTATGATAATATAGACACCAATAGACTTAAATCATGACAATTGCTTTAACAAAAGTTAGAGAGAGAAAAAAACAAGAAATAAAGACATTTTAAGTTGTCTTTCTTGCTTGCTTGTGCTTGCTAATCTTTTCTGTGAAGTGAACACAAGCGATAATTTGTCTAACGGATCTTTAAATAATTTTTTATCTCTTTTTATTTATTTTTTTACCTTTTTCTCATTATTATTTTTTCCCATTGTTATTGATAGTATCGATGTTGTTTTACTTTATCTTATCATTTCAATTCATTTTCTACTCTTCGTCTGCTTTATCTTTTGTTGTTTCTTCTCCTATTTCATATTTTTCTGCTTCATCATCATCACTCTTTCTCTCTTCTCTTCTTCCGTGTCCTTTGTCTCCTAGTCATGTTTCTTCCCCTTCTTTTTTCTCTTCATCTTTCTTCTCCCCACCCTCTTCCCCATACTTCTAATTCTTCTCCTCTTCCTCCTCCTCCCTCTCCTCTTCCCCTTCCTTCTCCTCCTTCACCACTTTCTACGTGTCCTCCTCCTCTTCTTCTTCCTCCTCCCCATACTTCTTCTTCTATTTCTTCTCCTCTTCCTCTTCCTCCTATTCTTCCTCCTCCCCTTCCTTCTCCTCCTTCACCTCTTTCTACGTGACCTTCTCCTCCTCTTCTTCCTCCTCCTTCTCCTCCCTATACTTCTTCTAATTCTTCTCCTATTCTTCCTCCTCCTCCTCCTTCACCTCTTTCTACGTGACCTTCTCCTCCTCTTCTTTCTCCTCTTCCTCTTACTCATCAAGGAAACAAGTAAGTGGTATTTACGGGTTGCCTGAGGCATCATTTTGCCTAGGGTTGGGCACGTGCTTTGAAAAAAAAAAAAAAATGTCACTCGTTTAGTATATAAATAATTTACAATTATTGATATTTGACAATTATTGATTACAACCACTTCTCCGGTGATCATC
>NC_091574.1:34960690-34970690 GCF_042767895.1 Penaeus vannamei | reverse complement strand
TCTCTTTATCTATCTATCTCTTTATATATACAAATATATATATGTCTATATATGTATATATGTCTATATATATGTATATATTTATATATATATATATATATATATATATATATATATATATATATATATATATATATATACATACATATACATACGCATGTATATGTATGTATATATAAATGTGTTTGTTTGTGCGTGTGTGTGTGTGTGTGCATATATATACCTATCAGATTTTTGCATCGTGATCCTTGCTAGTGTTTAAATTCATATATACATATGTGTGTATTAACATAATGATATGGATAAAGAATTGTATTTATAGATAGACAGACATGCTTGTGTCATTTTACGGAAGCCTGATCACTTTCAACCATGTCCTCTCACAGATAGCTATAGCTTTCGTGGCGGCGCTGAGTGTCGCCGCAGCTGCGCCCGGAGGTTGCTGTGGAGGCGGCCATGGCTCCTACGGCAGCAGGGGAGGAGGAGGCCATGTAGGGGGAGGCGGTGGTCGTGGCGGCGGTGGCAGGATCATTAAGGCACAGCTTGTCGGCGTTGGCACTCTTCCCAGCACCGGTGGAGGCAGCCATGGAGGCACTGGGGGATATGGCACCCGAGGCGGTGGTGGACACAGGTTCTCCAGAGGACCTAGTATTGTCCAAGCTCAGCTGGTCGGTGTTGGCACTCTCCCGAGCATCGGTGGCACAGGCGGTGGAGGTTATAGTTCGCATGGAAGCGGATCGAGGAGCAGCTTCGGCAGATCCAGAGGTCCGCAAATTGTGAAAGCACAGCTGGTCGGAGTTGGCACTCTCCCGAGCACCGGTGGCACAGGCGGCGGAAGCTATGGTTCGCATGGAAGCGGATCTAGAAGCAGCTTCGGCAGATCCACAGGTCCGCAAATTGTGAAAGCACAGCTGGTCGGTGTCGGCACTCTCCCCAGCACCGGTGGCACAGGCGGTGGAAGCTACGGCTCTCACGGAGGAGGAGGATCTCGCGGTGGCCACGGCAGGTCGAGCGGCGCCAGCATCGTCCGGGCTCAGCTGGTCGGCGTCGGCACCCTTCCGTCTGGCGGAGGCGGAGGACACGCTGCTTCGGCCGGCGGGGGATACGGTAGCAGAGGCTGGTAATGCGTGCTTTACGAAACCTATCTGAATGTGTTTCAGTGCGAACCATTGTGACTCAAACCCAAATACAATAAAACCCAGAAACCAACCGTTGCTTTTAAGAACCAGATATTTTATGTTCATCATTATAAATAGATAATTAAACTTACATCGAATTACGGACAAGATATCAACAAAATAATTCTAGAGAATAAAGGATGGATACTTAATCTGTTCTTTATCTTGTCTTTTGGTTCTCTTATTAAGAGGGAGGGATTTTTTTATGATAGGCTTTACCGGTGGCAATATGTATGTATGTATGCATGCATACATGTATATATGTATATATATATATATATATATATATATATATATATATATATATATATATATATATATATATATATATATATATATATGTATATTTAGGTATGTATGTTTATACATATGTATACAGTTACGTATATATGCGTGAGAAAGGGTGAGGGAGAGAGAAAGAGACAGACAGAGAGAGAATGTAATGATGTCATGTACATCAACAATAGCACTTGTTCGTCAGATAAGCATATCCCTAAATGTTAATACGTAGAAAAGAAACTTGTTTGAAGTCTCTTAGAATCATATAATTATGACGTCACAAACCCAAACCTGCTTCAGATCAAGGACCGTGAGAATTTCCTTCACCGTTAAACAGCTGATCGCCAAAGGTGGAAAATGAAATGGATAAGAAATAAAAATGAAGTAACAACAACTATCCATCAATAATGATTTTCGTGTTTCTTGACAGATATATAAAATCCATTCTTTTCTAACAGCGAATCCAATTATCAATTTGATCAAAATCTATCGCGATAACCATAATAATTATGATTATATTAGATACTATGATTATAAGTAGTAATTTACAAATGAGTGATGATAACAAAACTAATTCTAGATATTTTTGTACTTTTGCAACGACAGCGATGGTGAGGATGATGATGGTGCCAAAAACCACCACGAAGACACGATGGACACGATGAATATAACGACGAAGGAGGCGGTGATGAGTAAGACGAAGATGGGGATGACGATGACCACTATGACGTTGATGATGAAGACGACGACGATGGTGATGACGTAGAGAATGACGATGATTAGAAGACAACGGCGATGGTGATGACCAGTGATGACTATGATGAGGCTGAATAGGATGATGACCACCTCGTCGATGATGGTGACGATAATAAGACTACTATCTATTTGCCCGATTGACATGGAGGTGGAGAGAGAGAGAGAAGTGGAGGAGGTGGATCGAGTGGACGTCGGTCACAAAAGTGCTTTAAATATGCATTTATTTCTTTATTCATGCATGCCAAGTACATGAATATTCTTCGGGTCGGACCTCGCACAATTCTAACAAACCGGCAGCAAGTCTCGACCAACATATTCTACAAGCCGCTACCTCCCCTTGTATACTAGGACCAGCTGGGATCATACTCACTCGAGGTGCCAAAGGGGTTCGAATTCCCATACAGTAAATCAGCATTCAAGTACCATAGTCTACTTAGCATACAATATTTCAGTGGGTAAGGTAGGTAAGTAAGTAAGAGTAAATAATGAAGAAGGAAGGAACACCAAAATCTATATCTTTTTAGGATACCTTTGGAAAGGTAGCTCTTAAACACGTGAGAGAGAGGTAGGGGAAACGGGTGAAAAAGGTAGCTGGGGGAGGGAAGGTCAGAAAGAGAGAGGGAGAGATAGATAGAAAGCTAGAGAGAGAGAGACAAAGAGACAGTGAGGTTGGGGGGGAGAGAGAGAGAGAGAGGTGGAAGGGTAGGAGGGAGGAAGGGAGAGATAAAATGGGGGAGAGGGAGGGATATATATATAGAGAGAGAAGGGGGAAGGGGGGAGAATAGAGGAGGAAGGGAGACGGGGAGAAGGAAGAGAGAGGGGGTGAGAAGAGAGAGAGACAGTGAGAGAGGCTATCAAACAAAGCAAAAAGATGGAAACTATCCTACGTGCAAGAACCCATGCAATATCACACGAGTTCATATGACGATAATATTTCCTAAAAAGAAGTATATTTTTCTACAGTGATAACTCGGCAAGGAAGATAGTTCCTTTATTTTATTATTATTAATCAGACAGAGCTATGTCACACTTTCATTTATTAGCAGGAAAAGGTAGCAGATTATATTGCTTTCTGTTGTTTTTTACCGAACAAATCGCTTTTTGTAATAATTTTTTGAGCGGTTCTTAACAATCAATGCTCTACGCAAATCAAATTCATCATTTTAATCATCAATCATCTTCATGTCTCCATCAATGGTAAGTACACTCGGAGCCCACAACAACATCAGTAATATGACGATAAATACCAGTAATGATAAATGTTCACTTGGTAACCTATGGTACGGACGTAGTTGAGTGTGGGTACGTGAGACCTTGAGAAAAGAGATCACTTTTGTTTTTTTAGCATTCGGGGTATAGCATAGTATACCAGAGTATTATATACCTCAAGTATAAGGAGATTAATTATAACATTTTTCTTTATAATCGATATTGTTAAGAATTCGTTTAATTAAAGGTATAATGATAAACATATAAATGTAGATGTAGATGTAGATATAATTCATCAATGTAAATGGGTAACTGGCAACTTGGCACCGAGGGGTAGTGTCAGTATAAGTACAAGCGCAAATTATTAGCCAAGCAGTCGTTTCCTGGTGCCTGGAATACCTAGGAGCATGCGAATATTTGTGAGTACTCGGTTATGCTAGATATATTGTTTGGAATATCTAGATGAACAGATCAAAAGAAACTAATACACAAAGTCAGATCCAGTTGATTTCATGGACTTATGTGCATATAAGTATCAAAAGATTGTGGTGTATATATATGAATGTATATATAATATATAAATATATGTGTGTGAGTGTGTGTATGTATATGCATGAATTTATATATATATATATATATATATATATATATATATATATATATATATATATATATATATATATATATAAATATATATATATATATATATATATATATATATATATATATATATATATATATATATATATAGATGTATATATATGTATATATATATATATACATATATAAATATATATATATATAAATATATATATATATATATATGAATATATATTATATATATATACATATATACATATATATATATATATATATATATATATATATATATATATATATATATATATATATATATATATATGTCTACACATATAAAGACAACTTAAATTATTAGTGTGCTGATATATTCCCGCATGTTCGACCACATGTCTATGTAAATTTACTAATCTTTATTTTTTCTCATAAACAAGATGGTTTTCAGTATACTTGATAGTTCTTAATTCATTTCTACATTTCTTTTGATCAGTTTATATGCAAAGATACTGCATGAAAATCAACATTCTTCGGTCAACAATGCTATAAACATTGACTTTTCCACAGATAGCGTTGGCTCTTCTGGCGTCGCTAGGTGTAGCAGCCGCTTCTCCTACAGGATGCTGTGTAGATGGGTCCTACAGTAGCAGGGGAAGAGGTGGCCACGGAGGAGGTGCAGGCAATACAGGCGGTGGCCACATGAGAGGAAATAGTTACGGAAGTAGTGGCCGAGGCGGTGGTGGCAGGATTGTGAAGGCACATCTTGCTAGGGTTGCTAATCCCCCTGGCACCTTTAGCGGCAGCGCTGGAGGCATAGGGAGGTACGGCACTCGGGGCAGTGGCGGACACAGGATTCCCAGAGGACCCAGTATTGTCCGAGCTCAGCTGGTTAGGGTTGGTACCCTCCCAAGTACTGGAAGTTACAGCTCCCATGGAAGAGGATTTCGAAACGGTTTCAGAAGATTCAATGGCAAAAACATCGTGAAAGCACAGCCGGTAAGTGTTGGCACCCTCCCAAGCAATAGTGTCAGCGTTGGGAACAGTTACATCTCCCATAGAGGACAATTTCGAAACAGCAATGGAAGGTTCAGCAGCCCAGGCATCACGAAAGCACAGCTTGTAAGTGTTGGCACCATCCCAAAGTCTGGTGGCAGCAGTGGGAGAAGACCTAGCTCCCACGGGGGTCCCAGCATTTCAAAGGCCCAGCTGGTAGGTGTTGGCACTTTCCCAAGGACTGGTGGCGGCGGTAAGAGGAGGCCTATCTCCCTAGGGGGTGCGCCTCAAAGCAGCATTGTGAAAGCCCAGCTAGTAAATGTTGGCACCTTTCCAAGCAGTTATGGCAGCGGCGAAGGCAATTATAACTCCTATCGAAGAAGGTCGCAAGGAAATTATATAAGATCCAGCAGTTCTAACATTGTGAAAGGGCAACTGATAGGCATAGGCCTCCTTCCAAACTCTGGTGGCAGTGATGGAAATTCTAGCACCCAAGGAGGTGGATCTGTGAGCAGCATTGAAAGGTCCAGTGGTCCCAGCATTGTGAAAGCTCAGTTGGTAGGTGTTAGCACCCTCCCAGGTTCTGTTGGCAGCACTAATGGCAGTGGTGGTGGAAATTCTAGCACCCAAGGTGAATCTGAGAGTGCCATTGAAAGGTCCAGTGGTCCCAGCATTGTAAAGGCTCAGCTTGTAGGTTTTGGCACCCTCCCAGGTACTGTTGGCAGCGGTGGTGGAAATTCTAGCACCCAAGGTGAATCTGAGAGTGCCATTGAAAGGTCCAGTGGTCCTAGCATTGTAAAGGCTCAGCTTGTAGATTTTGGCACCTTCCCAGGTACTGTTGGCAGCACTAATGGCAGCGGTGGTGGAAATTCTAGCACCCAAGGTGAATCTGAGAGTGCCATTGAAAGGTCCAGTGGTCCTAGCATTGTAAAGGCTCAGCTTGTAGATTTTGGCACCTTCCCAGGTACTGTTGGCAGCACTAATGGCAGCGGTGGTGGAAATTCTAGCACCCAAGGTGAATCTGAGAGTGCCATTGAAAGGTCCAGTGGTCCTAGCATTGTAAAGGCTCAGCTTGTAGGTTTTGGCACCCTCCCAGGTACTGTTGGCAGCACTAATGGCAGTGGTGGTGGAAATTCTAGCACCCAAGGTGAATCTGAGAGTGCCATTGAAAGGTCCAGTGGTCCTAGCATTGTAAAGGCTCAGCTTGTAGGTTTTGGCACCCTCCCAGGTACTGTTGGCAGCACTAATGGCAGTGGTGGTGGAAATTCTAGCACCCAAGGTGAATCTGAGAGTGTCATTGAAAGGTCCAGTGGTCCCAGCATTGTAAAGGCTCAGCTTGTAGGTTTTGGCACCCTCCCAGGTACTGTTGGCAGCGGTGGTGGAAATTCTAGCACCCAAGGTGAATCTGAGAGTGCCATTGAAAGGTCCAGTGGTCCCAGCATTGTAAAGGCTCAGCTTGTAGGTTTTGGCACCCTCCCAGATACTGTTGGCAGCACTAATGGCAATGGTGATGGAAATTCTATGTCCCAAGGAGGTAAATCTGAGAGCAGTATCGAAAGGTCTAGTGGTCCCAGCATTGTGAAAGCTCAGCTGGTAGGGGTTGGCACCCTCCCAAGTACTGTTGGCAGCAGCAGTGGCAGTGGTGGTGGAAATTATAGCACCCTCTCAGACACTAATGAAAGCAATGAGGGAAACTCTAGCTCCCATATAGGCAGATCTGAAAGCAGCATTGGAAGGGCCAGTGGGCTCACCATTGTGGAAACACAGGTGATGGGTGTTGGCACCCTCCCGAGCATTGGTGGCAGCAATGGGGAAAATTCTAGTTCTCACGAATTTGCATCCGAAAGCAGTATTGCAAAGGCCCAGCTGGTAAGTATTGACACCTTCGCAGGAAGTGGTGGCAACGGTGGGGAAGTTCTAGCTCCCATGGACGGGGATCTTAGAGCAGCATTGGAAGGCACCGAAGTCCCAGCATTGTGAAACCCCAGCTGGCAGGCGTCGGCACCCTCCCAAGTACTGGTGATAGTAGCAGTAAATAGTCTAGCACCTGTGGATGTGGACATCAAAGCACCTTTAGAAGGTCCAACGGTTCCAACATTATATAGGTACAACTGGCAGGTATAGGAACCCTAGTACTGGTAGCAACAGTGTGGGAAGTCATAGCTCCCACAGCAATGGATCTCGCAGAGGCTATGACAGGTCCAGTAGGTCAATCATTGTCTTGGCGTCAGCACCATTGGCAGATGCGACAGGGGAGATTAACATGATGGAGTCCACAGTGGCAAGAAGCTCTATGTGCACTAGTATTGTCAGCCACTCGCTCGCTGGTGTCTGCTGTAGGCTTGAAGGTGGAGGCATTGGGTATGGCTCCAGTGCTGTTGCTACCAGTGAAGAATATGCTTAATGAAACAATAGTCTAGTCACTTTATGGGTACTAATGTAAGTTATAGACATTCTGTACATTCAATAAAGCGAAAATTGAAACCGATTTATTTAGTTGTCCTTAAGAATAACCTTTGTTTATCATTCATCTATTTAAAACATATTGGAGAATAGTTCTGTCTTGACTAGCATTAGTGAATCTACGTGAACCTTGGATTCAATCTAGATTGATAATATTGACATGCTCAAAATGGTGTAGCAAAAAAAAAAAAAAAAAAAAAAAACACTGGTTGAACAGCCAGAAACGGCCACTTCAATTATATTTCTATCTCACTTACCACCACGCTAGTCTTGTTGCAAATTAATAACCTTTTGGCAGCATACTGTACCTGTCATAATGAAACTGTATCATTTATCGATGGACTTTGTAACCTATGCAGAGTACATATTACTTCGTTACACTCAAATACAAATGCCTAAAGTTTGAAGAAAGAGCTGTAGAGTTCGCCCAGGGTGACGAAAGGGCTGTGACATCATGGTGTCGCTGTTTCAAACCCGCTCGAGAATAAGCATCGCAAAAAGATTAGAAAAAGAAAAAGAAAAAAATGGACAAGCAATATGCAAAATCTGAAAAAAGTGTTTCTTGATAGATGGCACATTGCAACAAAATTATTATTACTGTTATCATTAATTTCATCACTTATTTATTGCAATAACCATTTCCGCCATTTATTCAATATTTGTTTTTGTTTTTCAATAATTTTATATAATCGACATCATTATCAGAGCCACTAATACTTCAGTTACTAAAGGGGCAATCATCATAACATTATTCACTATTATTGACGGCTTTAGCATTCGTATTGATATTACTGTTCTATTACTACTACGACTATTATCCCTACTAGTGCTACGACCATCGCAACCTTTTCACCATCATATCTATTCACCATCATTCCTATTCACCATCATTCCAATTCACCATCATTCATACTCACCATCATTCCTATTTACCATCATTCCTACTCACCATCATTCCTACTCACCATCATTCCTATTTACCATCATTCCAATTCACCATCATTCCTACTCACCATCATTCCTACTCACCATCATTCCTACTCACCACCATTCCTACTCACCATCATTCCTACTCACCATCATTCCTACTCACCATCAGATCTATTCACCATCATTCCTATTCACCACCATTCCAGTTTAACATCATTCCTATTTACCATCATTCCTACTCACCATCATATCTATTCACCACCATTCCAATTTAACATCATTCTTACTCAACATCATGCAAGTGCTTCTGTAGGTACATCAAGAAGTCAAGCTTGCAAGTCTTCATCGGTGAAATTGTCATAAATTTGGAAAGATATTCATAATTTTTTTTTTTTTTTTTTTTGTCATCTTTGTCTCAACCATTCGCATGCCATTATTATCATTATATAATAATAATGATGATTGAAGCATCATATTATTTCATTCTTATTTACCATTACTCTTGTTTATTCTTTCCAATCATTATTTTCATTTCTATTGTTATTGTTATTTTGATTTATTATTATTATTGTAATTATCAGTAGTAGTAGTAGTAGTAGAACCATTATAATCTTCAATGTCATCATTATTATCTTCATCATTATCATTATCATCATTGTTATTTTCATTATTATCAGCCTCATGTAGTTTTGGATCATTATTATCCTCATCTTTATCATCATTATTGTTTTCATTATCATTATCAGCCATTATCAAGTCAAGAGTTACATGTATGAATCTATAAATCCCCACACACAAGCACAAACACACAACCACACACACACACACACACACACACACACTCACACACACACACACACACACACACACACACATGCACATACCCATACCTGCCTGTAAATATACCTATGTGTGTGTATATACTGTAGATCTATACATGTGTCTATGAATCTACTTACACACACACACACACACATGCACATACCCATACCTACCTGTAAATATACCTATGTGTGTATATACTGTAGATCTATACATGTGTTTATGAATCTATTTGTACATCTGCTTATTCCATTGTATGTATCCATCTAATATAAGTATAATCATCTATAATCGATATTTGTTTGTTTATAAATACATCTAAATGAATTTATGTATATGATTTTCGATTTGTGTCCGCGTGTCATATCTACTATTATTATTGCTGTTGTTTCGCTGATTCTCTTTCTGTTGTTCTTGCTATTATCCTTGCAAGGAATAACTTTTTAATATTACAACATTTCCAAAATTTACTACATCAGTGGGTGTTGGTGATTAAATCCGGACTTTAAATTCGATTGTTTTTCGTTTATTTACATGTAGCTAATGAATACACAAAGTTCGTTGATGACAGAAAGTCTTACCAACCACTGCCACCGCCGTATCCACCACCGGAACTGGAACCGTGGCCGCCGCCCCCTCCTGAGGGAAGGCTGCCAACACCAACCAGCTGTGCCCGGACAACGCTGGCACCGCTGGATCTGCCATGGCCGCCTCGAGAGCCACCTCCGCCGGAACCATAACCTCCTGAGCCTCCGCCACCACCTCCGCCAGTGCTG
>NC_091574.1:34953190-34955690 GCF_042767895.1 Penaeus vannamei | reverse complement strand
CTCCTATTATTTTTAATGATACATTAAAACTAATAACCAGAAAGAATACATCCATAATGATAATTCAAAGACTCCCCTTACTCGAATAAAAAAAAAATCACAATACATCAATAATGATAATAAAATTTTTAAAAATCACAACCGAAGGGACACTTCTCGTACTATGACGTCCTCAGCAGCATCATTGTACATCAGATTCGCAATATATTACATGTGCGAAACGATCGTTATACATGCTTATATAAATAAATAAACATAATATATGTGTGTATGTCGATTCCAGTAAAGGCAGGACATCAATAAATTATTTAAAAGGACATATGTGAGAGTGAAAAACCTTGTATAGCATGTATATAGAAATCCAGTTAAAAGTTGAATAGAATTATTACAACATTGATTGCAATAACATTAAATGTTTATCACTCTTAAAGTAAAAGTACTGCTGTGAATAAAATGAGAAAAATACATGTGTATACAGCATACTGAGCAAGTAGTATATACATAGTGTACTAAAAGATCCAAAATTATTCAATATGTTAAAATAGATGTCACTTCAATACGGGATCAGCAGCAGTGAAGTGTCATGTCACATAGGCATGATTTCCTATCAAAACAATGATTGGTACTTATGACGTCACCCGGCTATTTCAAAATATTTTATAAATTAATTGAGCTGGCATACTGAGTAGCATTGCATAATTTTCTATTTCATGATTTCGAAAATAGTAACATATGATACAATTTCCATTGCGTAATAGAGTAAAATGTACATCTTAATATGCTTACTTATTGTATCCTAAACCCTATCGTATCACATTTCCGTATTGATAAATATCAAATATACATATTTTCTCTTGGGAAAACTGTATCACCAAAATTAATGATCATACGAAAGATGAATGAATCCACGAAAGAAAGGACAAAGAAAAAAAAAAATACTAGATGCATAACAAGCAATCAACCAATCAATCAAAACATCCAACTGAAGGATGCATGAATGATGAAAGTCTTACCTTCAGGTAGAATATTCTTTAAACCACTAAACAGTATCGTCACCCGACCAGAAATTAATGTGTTTGCGCGTGTGTGTGTATGTGTATACATAGAGACGGATAGATTAACGTATAAGTATATATGCTATTACTATCCCCAATATAATTCTACCTTTTCAAGGCAGCAAATATATCACATATGTCCTAGCCGTATTTCTAACATAGATCTTATTCCTGCACTATGTATGTTTAATTTTACTTGCAATCAAAATAAATACTTCTGCTTTTCAAATAAATTGAAGATTGCCTTACGAGAAGGATGTTCTTCTGACCTCAGGGTTATGCGTAGAAAGCGGAGATAAGAGTAACTGGCACCCCGACGCCGAAGGAGAGGGAAGGACAGTGCCAGTATAAATAGAAGCGCGAAGGAGGACACAGTCAGTCATCTCCTGGTGCTGGGAACGCCTCGCAACATGAGGACCATTGTGAGTATTCCTCTACAACAGATATGTACTCGAAGTATGACATACATCTATATAGATTTAGATGGAGATACAGAAAGGCACACGCATTTAATTGATATTCATCAACAGTGTGTAAAATCCTTCGATTTTGTACATTAGTGTTAATTTGATACTGTGTTGTCTGAACAGATTTTAGTGTCATTCGTGGCTGCGTTGAGCGTGGCAGCTGCTGCTCCTGACGGTTGCTGTGGTGGAAGCCATGGAGGCGGAGGTCACGGAGGTGGAGGATATGGAGGAGGCGGTGGCCATGGAGGCGGAGGAGGCAGAGGCGGCAGAGTGGTGAAAGCACAGCTGGTCGGAGTTGGCACTCTTCCCAGCACTGGAGGAGGAGGCGGTGGAGGCTCAGGAGGTTATGGCTCCCACGGAGGTGGCTCTCGAGGGGGCCACGGCAGATCCAGCGGTGCCAGCATTGTCCGAGCTGAGCTGGTCGGAGTTGGCACTCTTCCCAGCACTGGCGGAGGTGGTGGCGGAGGCTCAGGAGGTTATGGCTCCCACGGAGGTGGCTCTCGAGACGGTCACGGCAGATCCAGCGGTGCCAGCGTTGTCCGAGCTGAGCTGGTTGGAGTTGGCACTCTTCCCAGCACTGGCGGAGGAGGAGGAGGAGGTTATGGCTCTGGCGGAGGTGGCTCTCGAGGCGGCCATGGCAGATCCAGCGGTGCCAGCGTTGTCCAGGCACAGCTGGTTGGTGTTGGCAGCCTTCCCTCAGGCGGGGGCGGCGGCCACGGTTCCAATGCCATTTCCACCGGTGGTGGATACGGCGGTGGCAGTGGCTGGTAAAACGTTCTTTCATAAAATAGCACAACACAAAACGTATACCTTTGTCATGCGCAAATAAAAAATTGAATGGCTACTTTAAAGTTCCATGTGTTCCTTCTGAAGCAGGAAGTGGTTAGAATGATACTGTGGCATAACGAATATTGCAATGCTGATATTGACTGAAAGGAGAAAATCATAATGATATCGTTGGTCATACTGCTAATGATA
>NC_091574.1:34945690-34948190 GCF_042767895.1 Penaeus vannamei | reverse complement strand
CATTTCAGCATTTAATTCACCCACAATATATGTAGATTAATAAGTACTTAATTCACCCAAAATATAAGTAGATTAATGAGTACTTAGTTCACCCAAAATATATATAAATAGATTTATGAATACTTAATTCACCCAAAATACATGTAAATAAATTAACGAGTACTTAAGGACTTGATAAGTAATTCTCATATTAATATTCATTTTTTCCAGTTGATTAATGAGGATACGAATATTAAATCCATCCAAGTCGTTAATTAATATAAGGCTATCTAATCTATCTATTTTGCACCAGGTAGCTTTCGACACGTCCTTGATAGTAAGAGTGACTTTCCTGTTGCGGTTATACAGGTTTTGAGAACTTTTACCTTGCTGACAAGTTACCACTAGTCTGTAAATATGCAGCGGATATTCGGTTAACTGATGTCTCTTTCAGTTATTACGTGTATTGGTTTATGGCAATAGAAAATAGTAAGAGAAGTCGTTGATGTTGTAGTTGTAGTAGCAATTACAGTAGTTGTAGTAGTAGTAGTAGTAGTATAAATAGTAGTAGTAGTAGCAGAAGTAGTATAAGTAGTAGTAAAAGAAGTAGTAGTAGTAGTAGTAGTAGCAGTAGTGGTAGTACTTGTTGTAGTAGTAGTAGTAAAAGGAGAAGAAGAAGTAGTAGTAGTAGTAGTAGTAGTAGTAGTAGTAGTAGTAGTAAAAGAAGAAGAAGTAGTAGTAGTAGAAGAAGTAGTAGTAGTAGCAGCAGCAGTTGTGGTGGTCATAGTAGTTGTAGTAATAATTACAGTAGTAATAATTATGGCTTAGCCGTAGTTGCAGTAGTGATAGTCATAGTAGTATCGGAGGTAATATTACCAAATACATTATCTTAGATGATTATTAAATTATTGATGAAAATATAAATGGTATCAGCATGGTGATAAAATAATTAAGGTAAAGATATTATTTGACCGATGATACTAAATTCGGGGTAATGGTAAATGTAACAATAATAGTAATGGGAATAACGGCAGCAGTGATGAAAATGATAATGATCACAATTGAAATAATAACATTAACGATGGTAATGATTTTTATTATTGTCTTCATCAGAATCATCATCATCATATTTCTAGTGATCTCATATCATGAATAATAAACGGTAGAAATGTCATACAAAGTTTATGATCAATGGGATATTTTTCACGATCTCTTTTTCAGTCTCTTTGATTTGTCTGTTTCATGTGAAGTCAGCATTTGGCAATTACATTACTTATGTGCCTTGGGAATATTTTTTTTTTATGGTTACTTATAAGTTTGAAAACTTGACAGGTTGAATAAACTGGTATAGCGGCCTCTATAGGACTGATTCTACACCCTGAGACACTTAATGATACAATCATTATCATTTTCATTATCATAACGATGAAAATTAGATTGATAATAATGATAATAACATAACGCTAATGATAATAATAATGATAATAATGATACCAATAACTAATAATAATTTCATCAGTATTAGTAACTGTAGTAGTGGTGGTAGTAATGATAATGATGATAACAATAATAGTAATAATTATATTAATAATGAATGATATTTAATAATGATGGTGATTGATGAAAACAATGATGATAATGATGATGATGATGATCATCATCGTGATAACAATAATAATAACAATACCAATGATAGCTATGATAATAATACTAATAACAATTATATAAGAGGCAAATATCATGATAATTGTAATGATATTAATAATGATAAAAACAAACAACAACAAAAGTAGCCTGAGTAATTGAATTAGTAGTAGTAGTTACAAGTAGTAGTAATAGCAACAATGAATCATAACGATGAAAATGACATATTTACAAAAAATGTCATATCCTATTACCTCCTGGAAGTAAATATATCTTTTAAAAGAGTGAAGATAAGTGCCGGGGTATGACATCACCGACAGCAGTGGAGGCCGCGTCTTATATGGTTCCATGACAGTGACGCACAAGTGACAGCCCTCGGTTACATCAAATACCTTGTATATATAAATATAAATATATTGTATTTGTATAGTGCATTGTAATAATATTATGTTGTGTTGTTTGTTGCTTTTATGCTTATAAATGTTTGTTGCTTTTATGCTTATAAATGTTTGTTGCTTTTATGCTTATAAATGTTGTATTGTAGTGTATATCATATTTCAGTTTATTACTTTTTTATTACTAGGTACTGTTTTGTAATGTATCATCAATAGGACGTTTAAGCGCTGTTTTCATTATCAATGTGTAGATTATGATCGACTGAAAGATTGAGAAATACGTGAAGCTGTGTATAGATGAATGAATGTGTCAGTTAGTTTATAAATCTTTAATAACCGACGTACTATGTTCGAGAAAATTCACTATTTAATCCTGTACGGATAACAACCTATTTCAGAAGGAAAACAATCGGTATAATTGATATTTACGGGATGCTGTTGTTGCTGTTGTTATTGTTTTGTTAATAATATTCAAGGATTTT
>NC_091574.1:34935690-34938190 GCF_042767895.1 Penaeus vannamei | reverse complement strand
TCTTATCCTTATTGCTAATATCATTATCATTATTATTATCATGATCGATATTATTATCATCATTGTTATTAGCATCATTATTACTATCATTATTATTATCATTGTTATTATAATAATTATTACTATCATTTTTATCATTATTACTATTATCATCATCCTAATTAGCATTTTTGTCATTTACTGTTATCAGCATTCTTATCGCTACATTTGTTATTATCACTACCATTTTCATTGTTAGCATCATAATTATTGTCATTATTATCATAGTAGTAGTAGTATGATTAACAATCATGTCATTATTGTTGTCATTTTAAAATCATTGCTGTTGTTGCTATTTATATTTTCTTTATTAATTCCGTTATTACTATTATCAATATGAATTCTACTATTCATGCTTCTATTATCATTAACTAATATAATTTCTTAAAGAGTATTACTGTTATACTAATTATTGTTATTGTTATCATTATTGTTATTATGATCATCATTGCTGTCATTTTCCTTATTATTATTGTCATTATTATCATCGGTATTATCATTATCATCATTATTATTATTATCCTTATCATTACTATTATTATTATCATTATCATTACTATTATCATTAACATTATTATTATTGTTATTATTACTATTGTTATTATTACTATCGTTATTATTACTATTATTATTGTTATCATTATTATTCTTTTTATCATTATTATCATCATTATTGTTGTAGTTGTTATTATTATTATCTTTATCATTATTATTGTTAGCATTATTATAATTAATATTATCATTATTATTGTATATCATTTTATAATCATGTGTTTTATCGTTATTATTATCATTACTACCATGAGCAGTAGTAGTAGTAGTAGTAGTATTATAATTAATATTGTTGTCCTGGTTATCATTTTTATCATTATAGCTATAATTTTTATTATCATTATTGTCATTATCATTAATTTTATTACTGTCATTATTATTATTGTTAGTATTATTATCACAATTATTATCTTTATAATTCTCTTCATTATAACGATCATTAATGCTTTAATCATCATTATCAGTAATATAATTAACTATATTGTTATCATTATACCAACAATATTTTCATTGGTTATAACAGCAATAGAATTAGCATAATATTTCATTATTACCACTGATATCATCATTATTCCTATCATTATCATCATTAATAGTATTATTAGTAGTAATAGTAATAGCATAAATAGTACTTTGGTAGTAGCAGTAGTATGATTATTTTCAGTAACATCATTATCATCACTTTGATCATTATTGTCATTGTTATTATTTGTATCATCTCTTCTTTCACCATAGTCATTATTATTATTATCATTATTATCATTAATATTATTATCATTATCATCATTATTATTATTATTATCATCATTATCACCTTTATTGTTGTTGTTATTGTCATTACTATTGCTGTTGTTATTGTTGATGTTTTATTATCATAATCATAACCAATAGTAGTAGTAGTAGTAGTATCAGTAAAATACTCATAATTGTCAATTTTATCCTTGTTACTATAATTTTTATTCTCATTATCCTTATCATCATCATTATCATCACCTTCATATTAATCATTATTTATGTTATCATTATCATCACCATTATTATTATAATTATCATCATTATCATTATTCTCACTGATATTGTTATTATCATTGCCATTATTACTTGTGTTTTCATTATCATCACCATCATTATTATCAGCATTATTATGATTATCATGAATATCATTGTTATCATTATCATTATCACCATTACCAAGAGTAGCAGCATTTTCAACATCATTCATCTTTATTATCATTAGCATCATGTTTTATTATTATTATTATTATTATTATTATTTTCTTTGTGGTATTCCCGATTGCATCACCTCATACATTGCTATTAACATCATATTAACCGCCATTACTCCTGCAATTAGTATTACCTCTATCCCTATTGTGATATGATTGCTATCACCTTTTTCTCCATCAGGACTATTATCATTCATATCATAACTCTTGTTATCATATTTATTGCTCTACTGGTGTTTTTTTTTTTTTTATTTCAGCAACGGACACTCCTTATATGTTCATGTTTACTCTTACTCTTTCTATTCTTATTCAGCAAAGGCAAAAAGGGAGATAAAAGCTAACTGGCAACCCAGTAGAGGGAAGGACAGTGCCAGTATATAAAGATCTGGGAGTTAAAGATCAAACCAGTCTCCTCCAACCGCTGGGAATAAGAGACAGTATGAGGGCCTTGGTAAGTAATTTCTAAAGGGATGTATGTTTATGTCTCATTTAGGAATAACATATGTGAGAATGAGCCAAGCATTTTAAGATGACTAAGAGATATCTTAGTTGTGACAAACCGTCGACCCATAATGTATTTTCTACTTTATTTATGAAAATTTATCCAACCAGGCGATATGATAATAGTATCTATTTTGTTTTTGAGGCAAGTTTTGGGTTTATTGATATCGAAGATCCAAATC
>NC_091574.1:34913190-34918190 GCF_042767895.1 Penaeus vannamei | reverse complement strand
TATATATATATATATATATATGTGTGTGTGTGTGTGTGTGTGTGTGTGTGTGAGTGTGTGTGTGTGTGTGTGTGTGTGTGTGTGTGTGTGTGTGTGTGTGTGTGTGTGTGTGTGTGTGTGTGTGTGAATTAACACAATATATATATATATATATATATATATATATATATATATATATATATATATATATATATATATATATATATATATATATATATATATATATGAATTAACACAATATATATATATATATATATATATATATATATATATATATATATATCCACTTCTATCACCACACACACACACACACATATATGTGTGTGTGTGTGTGCGTAAATCAACACGATATATGTTTATATATATATATATATATATATATATATATATATATATATATATATATATATATATATATATATGTGTGTGTGTGTGTGTGTGTGTGTGTGTGTGTGTGTGTGTGTGTGTGTGTGTGTGTGTGTGTGTGTGTGTGTGTGTGTGTGTGAGTGTGTGTGTGTGTGTGTGTGTGTCTGTGTGTGTGTGTGTGTGTGTGTGTATGTATACATATATATATATATATATATATATATATATATATATATATATATATATATGTGTGTGTGTGTGTGTGTGTGTGTGTGTGTGTGTGTGTGTGTGTGTGTGTGTGTGTGTGTGTGTGTGTGTGTGTGTGTGTGTGTGTGCGTGTGTGTGTGTGTGTGTGTGTGTTGATAAATGTGGATATGTATATGTATATATATCCAATGAAAAAAATGTGAATATAATAGTTTTAAATATAATATATGTGTCTTTCATTCAATTTTATTTTATTCGTATGTAAACTTAGATTATACACATTGAACAGAATAAAACGCTGCCTTTATACTCTATCGATAACTAAGGTGATCCGAAAGCTTCACTCCCAACATTATGTCTCGATTTTCCGAAAGGTAACATCAATCACGAACATTCAGAACCAAGTCATCCATCCTTTCACAACACGAAGGACAGAAGAAAGCACTCGATGCAGATTTATTGCCAATCTTTGACGCAAAAGGTGAAGATAATAGGTATTTGGCAACTCGCGGGAAAGGACGCTTCCAGTATATAAGGCTCTGCTGGTCGAGATGAAGTCACAGTCGAAAAAGGACGAACTTAAAGCATGAGGATCTTTGTAAGTGTCTCTTCTTTTGTGATAAAAATGGTTATTACGAACAGACGGTTAGACAGTTATATAACAATTATTACACCCAAAGACATATGTAAATATATATATGTATATGTATGAATAGAAAATAAATATATATACACATGTATGTATGTATGTGCATATATATATATATATATATATATATATATATATATATATATATATATATATATATATATATATATATATATATATACATACATATAAACAAATATATATATGTATGTGTGTATATACATACATATATATACGTATAATATGTGTGTGTATGGGAATAGATAAATAGATAGATAAATATCATAATATATACATTTTATATATTTTCTCCTCACCAGATTGCAGTGGCGTTCGTGGCCGCCATAAGCGTGGCAGCGGCTGCTCCTGGCGGATGCTGTGGAGGCGGTGGAGGTGGCTTTAGTGGAGGAGGGGGAGGGAGTGGTGGATACGGAGGTGGAGGCGGAGGTAGCTTTGGTGGTGGAGGTGGATCAGGAGGCGGCAGCGTAGTCAGGGCGCGTCTCGTCGCAGCTCGCTCCTTCTCCAGCGGCGGAGGCGGTGGAGGTGGACGAGGCGGAGGAGGAGGAGGCGGTGGATATGGTGGACGAGGCGGAGGAGGAGGCGGTGGATATGGTGGAGGAGGTGGAGGCGGATCCAGAGGCCCCAGCGTGGTCCGGGCTCAGCTGGTTGGGGTGGGCTCCTTCTCAGGCAGCGGCGGAGGCGGCGGTGGAGGCGCAGGTGGATACAGCAGCGGAGGTGGAGGTGGAGGAGGCTACGGCGGAGGCGGCGGCTGGTAACGTGGCTCCGTGACAAGACTCAACCCAGCAAGATGGAATGACATAAATAAAATGTGAAAATAAAAAACAGTTCTTTGCAGTTTCCCAAATATCTCGTCCATATGATATTCATGACTTTCTACTTTAAAATTCTCTTCAACGAAAAGGAAATCCATGTTTGGATCTAAGGGTCTTTCTCTCTCTCTGTCCATCTATCTTGTTTTCTTTTTCTTTCTCTTTTTGCAACTTCATTTGATTAATAATCTTTATATGATTCATCAACCAAAACCCGTTATCGACTTCCCCGTTAATATAAAAAAGCGAAAATTATATATTTTTCCACATATATACATGCCCTGGGTAATAAGATATATGGATATATATGTACTTATATATAAGATTGATAGAGATGGACAGAAAATAGATAGCAATAGAAACATACATACGCAGATTAATACAAATAGAAACTGATGTCCGTAGGTAAATAGATAGAAATGAACACAGGTAAATAAATAAAAAGAAGTAAATAGATACATAGATAGAAATAGGAAGTCAGGTAGGTAGGCACAGGGGTAGGCAGTGGTGGCGGTGCATATGGTGGAGGTGGTGGAGGCGGAGGGGGTGGCGGTGCATAAGGTGGAGGAGGTGGAGGCGGAGGGGGTGGCGGTGCATATGGTGGAGGTGGTGGAGGCGGAGGGGGTGGCGGTGCATATGGTGGAGGAGGTGGAGGCGGAGGGGGTGGCGCTGCATATGGTGGGGGAGGTGGAGGCGGAGGGGGTGGCGGTGCATATGGTGGAGGTGGTGGAGGCGGAGGGGGTGGCGGTGCATAAGGTGGAGGAGGTGGAGGCGGATCCAGAGGCCCCAGCGTGGTCCGGGTACAAGTGGATATGGCAGTGGACGTGGGAGTGGGAGAGGTTTCGTCGGAGGCCGCGGTTTGAAAAGAAGCTTCGTGACAAAACTCAACCCAAGAAGATTGAATGACATAAATGAAATGCGAAAATGCCTTAATATTTCGTCGATAAGTTATTCATGACTTTCTATTCCTCTGAAGCAGTAATTTTCATCGAAATGAAAAGAAGTAGATAGATACATAGATAGATAGAAATAGGAAGCCAGATAGAAAATTGGACAGACAGCTAGGTAGACACACAGGTAGACAGTAGTTACGTTGTCCGATACCAGATGGTAATAGATATAAGCATAGGTGCAAATCTGAACAAATGTGTATGTGTAAAAATAGAATTAAAGTCGGTCATAATGAGTTGAGAAGAATTGGCGCGTTTTGAGCTGAAGTAGATTCCTCATTATTTGAGAAAATAGATGATCCATTACAGATATATCACCTGATGTTATATTCCATTGTAAATAGACATACATGTCTGTAATAACTTTTCCATATCTATATAAATTCTTGGAAATAAGATAGATAGCTTGATTGAGAGATGGATAGAAAATATATAGTTACATACATAGATAAATAGATAGAAATTGGCACAACGATAAATAGATAGAAATTGGCACATAGATAAATAGATAGAAATTGGCAGAAAGATAAATAGATAGATAAAAGTAGATAAACGCATAGATATATAGATAGAAATATATTGTCACATGAATAAATAAACAGACAAACGGATACATATGTAACTTGCTAGCCAGGTAGATAGTAGTTACGTGAGTTGGAACCAGAGTGTTATAGATATAAAGGTACAAATCTGAACAAAAGTATAAAAATAGCAATATATGAACAAAAAGTTAATCCAAGGCAGTCATAACAGGATAAGGAATTTACGTCTCGAATCAGAACTAGATGCATCATCAATCGAAAACGCCAAAATGGATGATCAATTAGAGAAAAATCCACCTGATAAGGATTTTAGTCTTATTGGAAACTTTGCGACTGTTCTTCAACTGTTCTTCCCTTCTCGTGTCTCTGTTATACTTCATGTTTAAACGTTGATATACACATGTCGCTGTAGAAATGTAAATGTCTGTGTTTTTTTGTTGTTCTTATTATCCTTGTCTTGTACGTGCATGCGTGTTATCCTAACAATATGTACATCTACATCACATCTTGCTACACTAAGCCAGTGCCAATCTCTGTGTCTATTTTGATCTGTCACATCACGATCTGATTTTTATACAGGCAATAAATCGTCATTCGAAACCTAGTCATCCATCTTTTCTACAGCATGAAGGACAGAAGGAGCAAGCTTCAGAGAACGTGGACGGGGGAGTATAAAGGGATCGCGGAGTCGAGATGTCGTCAGTCTGCTGAGGTTCAGCCCCACAACATGAGGATATATGTAAGTGTTTGTTTTTCCACAGTAAATGGTAATTGTAATACGTGGATAGGCAGATGGTGGATACACAGACAGCTCTATTTCATTCATGTAAGAATATACAGAAAAAATGATAGGTAAATTGATGTAGATATGAATATATACGTAATATTATTGTATGTATGCGTATGTGCATCATCTACGTGTCTGCTCACGGGTTCTTGGTGACCAAACGGTAGACAACATACATTTTCTCCTCACCAGATTGCAGTGGCGTTCGCGGCCGCCATAAGCGTGGCAGCGGCTGCTCCTGGCGGTTGCTGTGGAGGCGGTGGAGGAGGAGGCTTCGGTGGAGGAGGAGGCTTCGGTGGAGGAGGGGGAGGGAGTGGTGGATACGGGGGTGGAGGCGGAGGTAGCTTTGGTGGAGGAGGTGGATCAGGAGGCGGCAGCGTAGTCAGGGCGCGTCTCGTCGCAGCTCGCTCCTTCTCAAGCGGCGGAGGCGGTGGAGGTGGACGAGGCGGAGGAGGAGGCGGTGGATATGGTGGAGGAGGTGGAGGCGGATCCAGAGGCCCCAGCGTGGTCCGGGCTCAGCTGGTTGGGGTGGGCTCCTTCTCAGGCAGCGGTGGAGGCGCAGGTGGATACAGCAGCGGAGGTGGAGGTGGAGGAGGCTACGGCGGAGGCGGCGGCTGGTAGTGGGCCTTTTAGAAAATGCTCAAACCAAGATGGAATAATGTCAATAAA
>NC_091574.1:34883190-34885690 GCF_042767895.1 Penaeus vannamei | reverse complement strand
TTTCGGAGGCACTGGAGGTAGCACTGGTTTCGGAGGCACTGGAGGTAGCAGCGGCTTCGGAAGCACAGGAGGTAGCACTGGTTTCGGAGGCACTGGAGGTAGCACTGGTTTCGGAGGCACTGGAGGTAGCACTGGTTTCGGAGGCACTGGAGGTAGCAGCGGCTTCGGAAGCACTGGAAGTCACGGAGGTGGAAGTGGAAGCAGCGGCACCTTCGGTACCGGTGGCAGTAGCTTTGGTGGAAGTAAAGGAAGTGGAAGTCATGGCGGCAGCACTGGTGGTTTTGGCGGAACTGGCAGTGGCAGCGGATTTGGTACAGGCGGCGGCGGTAGCAGTTTTGGCGGAGGTGGTACAGGCGGTAGTGGCAGCGGCTTCGGCACAGGCGGTAGTGGCAGCGGCTTCGGCACAGGCGGTATTGGCAGCGGCTTCGGCACAGGCGGTAGTGGCAGCGGCTTCGGCACAGGAGGCAGTGGCAGCGGCTTCGGCACAGGCGGTAGTGGCAGCGGCTTCGGCACGGGAGGCAGGGGCAGTGGTAGCGGTGGGCACGGAGGGGGCCTTAGCACCAGCTATGGCCTGCCAAGCGCCTAGGCAGCATCGACACTCGAGACGGCCAAACTCTTCTGAAGTGAGCCTTTTCACGTCGAAACCTCCAGCTCTCATTACTGAGCGTAATTCTGAGCTTTCCAGGTCCTTTAGAAAGCCCTGTCGATACATGCAGAATTGTAAACTTGCTTTTTTCTAAATTCATTTTTCTTTGGATGTTTTTTCTTACTTTTTCAATCCTGCGACTCGCAAATAAATGATTGGGTGTTCATAGTTTTTGTATTAATATAATACCTTATGCATTGTACATATATAGATAAAGAAAGATGAGTGTCTACAGGTATATGTATGTAAGGGATATATTTTTCCCATATGTTTATTAAATCTCTTTCATTCAATTTACTAATATTTTGTAGTAATATTATAGAAATTTTCATGAACCTATATTCTTTAAATGTAGGCCTATTCCTACTGCATTCACTGTATTGTTAAATCTTCTTGGGTAGCGTAACCTAACTGTCTTTAAGGCTCGTGGGTATGGGAATGGATTTATTCCTCTGTTGAGTGTGTGCCAGACTTTTTAACGGTCATGGAAACATTTTTAACCATTGACAAAAAAAATGAACAGGTGACATATCATTCTGTAAATAGCAATAATAAAAAAATACATATGCAATATTCTCAAATACTTAAATTCATATCTACAGTTAATTCTATACCATCCCTTTTCCTACTGATTATGAATCAGTAATACTTTTATAAACAAAATAAAAATATACATGAGACGGAACTGAGACCCTCACACCTAGTCTATACCTATTTTTTCCATGATTTTTCTAGAACATAAGCTAACTTCCCTCTCTTACTCTTCACTCTAATAAATAAATTCGTTTTCAGTTTATTCATTGATGCCAATGGAACTGTCACCTTTGACTAATTCTGTTGCTGTATCAACGGACCATTAAAGTGCAACTTCTCTGCCTCTCATTTGCCGTCACGCTTCTAACAAGGCTCATCGGACGTTTAAGAACTGTTAAAGTGTACCATCATTTTTTTTTATTTTTCTTTAATAAAATGTGTGACCACACCTATCCAATAATGAAATATTTTAATTTCTAACAGTTTAAATTTGTGATCCATTCTATCGATTGGATGGAAGGATAATCAATTATATCTTCATTTGCAGCCGAGTTTGCTTTACATAGTAAAGATTTTAGAGCAAATTAACCTTAATTTCGTTTTTCCTTGTGTGTAGTTTAGTGAAATAGAAATATACCACAACTATGTACAACCTATTTTTTTTCTATATTCCTTCTTTGTTTTCCAGGGAAAATGAGTTATTACTGAAGCATCAGCATTTTATTTCTTATAGTCAATTGTGAGTCATATCCGCATATGTACACATGTGGAAGTGTACATCGACATACTCTGAGCAGCAACAGCATTCCCGGTTCTAGGAATTCACTGTTTCACGCACTAATTAGGTAGGCCGTAACTGGTGCTGAGGTGGCCCCTCCCGCCTTTGCTGTAAGAGAAAGGGAGAGCCTTTATAATTGAATAAATCAAGTGATGAATAAATAAATCAATAAGTAAAAAACAATGATTTCCCATTGACTGTCACGTATACTGAAGTTCTGTAAATTATAAAATGAGGAATAAAAAGACTAGGCAAAAGAGAAATCAAACACATTGCTTGTGAAAGAAACAGAAATAAAAGGAAAAGTGTAGTTTACCTTGCGCCTGCTGAACCACCCAGGCCGCTGCCACTGCCGAAGGTGCTGCCACTGCTGCCACCAACTCCGCTGCTGCTTCCGAAACCACCACTGCTGCCGCCAACGCCTCCACTGCCACCAAGTCCACCAGTCGAGCCAAAGGTGCTGCCACCACCAAGGCTTCCACCGGATCCTCCAAGACCTCCATTAGAACCGAAAGTGCTGCCACCTCCAAGGCTTCCACCAC
>NC_091574.1:34858190-34860690 GCF_042767895.1 Penaeus vannamei | reverse complement strand
TATTACTGTTTTTGTTGTTATCAACATTATCCTCATGATCTTTATTACTATTGTTCTTAGTAATGTAATTCATATTTTTTTTACTAATATTGTTATCACTTTTATCATTATTATCGTTGTTGTTATCATTATTATCAATGTTACTTGTTTATTATTATCTTTTATCATTATTATTATTATTATCATTATCATTATCATTATTATGATCATTACTATTATTATCATTATCATTATTATGATCATTACTATTATTATCATTATCATTGCTGTTACTGTTATCATCATCATCCTCGTTATCATTATGATCATTATCATTGTTGCTAATATTATTATGTATTATTTTCATTATCATTATTATTATTATTATTATCATTATTATTATTATTATTATATTTTTCATTGCTATTACTATTACTATAATTATTACTATTATCATTATTATTATTCATTTTTTATTATTATTATTATTATCATTAATATTGTTATTATTATTTTTATCATTATTATTATTATTATTATTATTATTATTATTATCATCATCATTATTATCTATTTTTTATTTTCTATCATTATTATTATTAATTATCATCATCATCATCATCATCATCATCATGACCATTAATCATTTCTCTTATTTTTAGTATTATCCAAATAAAGATTCAAGAATATACATAAAAGTTGTAAAAATGAATATTTTAGTCCGCCCTGTTCGTAAAACCCACCGACGTTTTCTCTCTGGCATCTGTTTGTGACAACCTGCGCTAACTCTTACGATCAAAATATTGTCTTTGAACTATCGTAAATATAAACTTTCTGAGGAGGCTGTTAATGAAAATTCAAAGGAATAGAATAACAGATATATATAGAATGATATATGTTTGTGTATAACTGTATATGTCAAATTCGAATCAATAGGTATTCATATATAATATTTTCAGTATATTTGTATAGTGTTCAAACACTGTATAACAGATCATTATCACTCACTCACTCACTCACTCACTCACTCATGCTCTCTCTCTCTCTCTCTCTCTCTCTCTCTCTCTCTCTCTCTCTCTCTCTCCTCTCTCTCTCTCTCTCTCTCTCTCTCTCTCTCTCTCTCTCTCTCTGTCTCTGTTCCCTGTCTCTCTCTCTCTCTCTCTCTCTCTCTCTCTCTCTCTCTCTCTCTCTCTCTCTCTCTCTCTCTCTCTCTCTCTCTCTCTCTCGTGATTATCATACATACGAGGAATATATTGTAGATTAAGTAGACGAGAAATTCAAACAAATTGTGGAGAAAAGAAATGGAATGACGAAATAAGAACAAGGACATCGTAAGCTTAATCTAATGAGTCCTAAATTGCAAATTACTGTTTGGCATTTCCTTCTTTTTTCTTTTTCTTGGCGATCCTCAGGGGATCATTTCATTGTATTTTTTTCAAATATTGACGATCGTTTTTCTGTGGTATTCAATAAAATTTGATATTTCTTTTGTTGGTTTAAAAAGGACTACAGTTTCATAGCAATAAATGATGGAATAACTATTTACCCAAAAGGCAGATTCATACTCCACAGTTTTACATTTACGTCCGTGCAGAAACAGATGACGTCACACCTATCCGTTCTGTGTGCGTCAGAAGAAAACCGGGGAATATCTCTCATCTGCATATACGGTATACGGACCGGTTCTTACGACTAAGTTAAGGCAGATATGATTCATAGCGAGAGCCTTGTTGCGAGATTTAGGAGTCCGAAAGACAAGAAAAATAAACATGGCATTGGAATATTTGGATATATAATGAATGATGAATTTGAAGCAGTTTTTTTGAAGATTCAACAAAATCACAGTCAGCTTGTAAACACTTGTTTGACGCTTCTAATAGTCTCAAACTGCTAAGACTATCCGTCGTCATCTTTGCCTTAGTTCAGATCCAAGGAGCAGCAAAAATGTCATTGTGTCACGTGCTCTTGTTTACATCCGGGCTCTGCGTCTCCCGAGTCGGATGCGGATCCTCACTCGTGACGTCATCAACGGACGTAAAAGATTGTTGCAAAACGGGCTATTGTGAACCTTTGCAACCTTCATTCGAAAAACGCTGATTATGAATTATTGTAATATATGTTCATTACGTCTTTATTCAAAATTGTTTAAATGGACGTTTTTATGGTTCTGTTGAGGGGAAAACGTGCAATTTCATGATTATAACAAAACACGTAATAAATTAATGTTCAACGGAGCAATGAATTTCTAATTCAAGTAACGTGAAGCAAGTTTTAAAGGAAGGTTTGCCGTGAGACAAAGACAGGCGTAATGTATTAATGGTGATAACACCAACAGTGATAATAAAGTAATAATGATAATGATGATACTATTGATTATAACAACAACAATGACGACTGCAGTATCAACAATGGTGAATAAAAATGATAATAAAAACATTGATATAAACAGGAAAAAAAAAGAATATTGAAAAAGTCGCATCAAAAACACATTATTCATTACAATGCATATATGTGTCCATGA
>NC_091574.1:34835690-34838190 GCF_042767895.1 Penaeus vannamei | reverse complement strand
AAGTTAATTATTCTAAATTCAATTAAAGAAATACGAGACTAAATGAAGTTACGGAAGCATTAGACTGAGCAGCTGAGGAAACATTTGAAGTGATTAAGTTAATGATTAAATGCAGTTACAGAGACACGAATACAGACAGGGAAGCATGAGGCGGTGCAGCTGAGGGAGCGGCTGAGTGGCTCACTGTTCCTTCCAGGTGGCGGCGGCGGCCGTGATGGCGCTCCTCTGCCTGGCGGCGGCGGACCCCGAGGAATATGGAGGCGGGCGTCGGCGTGGGCGCGGGCGGGGTCGAGGAGGTCGCGGCGGTGGGCGGAAAGTCGCGTCGGCGGTGGGCGGCAGCGGGGGTAGCGGGACGAGCTTCGGCAGCAGCAGCAGTGGAAACCTCCTGGGAGGAGGCTTCGACACCAGCAGCGGCGGCTCCTTCGGCAGCAACGTCCCCGGCGGCAACTTCGGCAGCAGTAGCGGCGGCACCTTCGACGGCTCCAGCGTCAGCTTCGGCAGCAGCAGCGGAGGCAGCTTCGGGACCGGCGGAGGCGGAGGCTTCGGCAGCACCTCTGGCGGAGGTGGAGGAGGCTTCGGGGCCACGGCTGGAGGTGGAGGCGGAGGCTTCGGTAGCGCTGCTGGAGGGGCTAGCGGTCATGGCGGAGGTCTCGGTGGAGGTTTCGGCAGCGGAACAGGAGGTTTCGGAGGCGGAGCGGGAGGCAGCGGAGGTTTCGGTGGGGGAGCAGGCGGTCACAGCGGAGGTTTCGGCGGCGGATCAGGAGGGGCAGCCGGCGGAGGTTTCGGTGGCGGAGCGGGAGGTAGCGGAGGCTTCGGCGGCGGCGCAGCCGGTCATGGCGGAGGTTTCGGCGGGGGCTCAGGAGGGGCAGCCGGCGGAGGTTTCAGTGGCGGAGCGGGAGGCAGCGGAGGTTTCACTGGCGGAGCGGGAGGCAGCGGAGGTTTCACTGGCGGCGCCGGCGGTCTTGGTGGAGGTTCTGCTGGCGGAGGCTTCAGCGGCGGAGCCGGAGGACTTGGCGGCGGTAGTGGAGGTTTCCACGGTGGTGTCGGAGGGTCTGGTAGCGGAGGCTTCAGCGGGGGAGCAGGCGGCGCTGGCGGTGTTGGCGGCTTTGGAGGTCTTGGGGGAGCCGGTGGAGGTTTCGGAGCCGGCGGCGCTGGCGGTGCCACAAGCTCCAGTGGAGCTAGTTCTGGCGGCTTTGGCGGCGCCACCAGTTCCAGTGGGGCCGCTAGTGGTGGCTCCGGAGGCGCTGCTAGTTCCAGCGGGGCCGCCAGTGGTTTAGGAGGCGCTGCTAGTTCCAGCGGGGCCGCCACTGGTTTTGGAGGCGCTGCTAGTTCCAGCGGAAGTGCCAGCGGCGGCGGCGGTGGAAGTGCCGGAGGTGCACCGTAAGTCTTCCTTGTTTTCCTTCGTCCATTTCACACATTAGGCAGATTGCATGGAAGGTGTTAAACTGCGATACCTTTTACGTGACGGCATGGATAACATACCTAGTTCCCTTGCTTAAAAAAAAAAGTTTTATCTTATTGTTGTCTATAGAGCATGGACGATATCTTCCAAGGCAGGACACTGACAACATATCTGGTTTATGAGTTTCATTTTATAGACCAACTAATATTATTCAGTCCCTCATTTTATAGCTATTTGTAAAAACAAAAATCATATATACATATATATATATATATATATATATATATATATATATATATATATATATATATATATATATATACATATATATATATATATATATACATATACATAATACCGATATGTCTCACAGGGTTTTCAAAAGCAAGTTAGTGATGACGGTAGTAGTAAAAATGATATTAATGATAATAATGATAGTATTATTATCGTTTTTCGTTATTATTATTAAAGGACGTTTACCGAGTTTCCATCCTCGCTCCATTCCAGAGTCCCAGCGGTCATCGGCAGCCCCGTCGGAGCGCCAAGCACGGGCTACAATCCACCAAGGGGATAAAACGCACACGCAGACGACAACAGCTGATCAGCGACGAATGGTTGTTTGGAGGAATGACCTTGTTTGGCTAATTTCGCTGATTTTGCCTTATTTGGATTACGCGTCTGTTTGGAACTAGGAATAAACGTGTTTTTGAGTAAAGCAATCGTATGATTTAGCGTTCCATAAACGTGGGGTTTGAATATTTTCAATTCCTGAATGTTTTGAGTTGTACATACATAAAAAGAAGAAATAATCGTGTTTATAAACCAGATATCAGATACCACTCAATGTTCACTATACCAATTGTCAGATACCACTCAATGTTTACTACATTAAAAAAAAAAAAAAAAAAAAAACATATACAATGATACAGAATTGGTGCTTCATGATTAACGTTTTTCAGTATATGCAATATATAAGCCTACCTCCAGACGCTAAAATATTTGAATGTATACAAAGCAGTACCATTTTGATTATGAAGAATCTGTATTAGATTAATATTTCCAATAATTAGAGGAAAGTAATCTGAATAATTACATAAA
>NC_091574.1:34809375-34811875 GCF_042767895.1 Penaeus vannamei | reverse complement strand
CAAGGGTTTTCCCCGTTCCTAACTTATCAATCATTTGATATAATTTTTGACATAATTTCCGTCATGTATAGAGCTAACTTCAAGCACACAAGCCCACAAAAAATATGAAAACAACATCTAGATTACTTTCCAAAAGATTCCAAAATTCGTTTCTCATAAACTCCCCAAAACGCCTCTATCCTATATAAAATCCTGTCTTTGTCCCGCAAAAAAAAAGATTACGTTATATCCCCAAGTGGCAACTCGAGGAACCCCCAAGGAAGGGACAAGGACCTACAAAAGGTGAGTCTGAGGACAAGCTCTCCTCACACTTCTCTTCGGCTAAGACGGTGCTAAGACTAAACGTGATGAAGTTGGCTCTTTCCCTGGTAAGGAGAAGAAACTTCAAGGTTTTTTGTTTGTTTGTTTTGCGTGCGTGCGTGTGTGTGTGTGTGTGTCTTTGGTTGGTTGGTTCTTTTTACTACATGGACGTGTTCGACATGGCGTTTATTTGCATGTATTTGCATGTCTGTTTGCGTTTGTTGTATTTTCTTTATTTGCCATGTGAGTGTGTCTGTGATATATCAAAGGTCTTTTCTGTAACATCTCCGAAACCCAAACACTTTGATGCATTTTCATATATCTTCAAAAATGTGTGCCCCTAACGCAAATATTAATGGAACCTGATGAAAGCCATTTTCGGTTCGAATGGCTCTACTTGATACAAAGTGATACACTCCAGTCAGCTAATCAGTGCGGGATATTTTTTTTACAAATAGTTTACGTAGTCTCATCAATTACGAATCACACTGTATATTTCTTGGCACAAGATTCTTATATAAAAGTGCATAAAATGTTTATTTGCCTTTCTGGATGTATATCAGATACGTGTTCGCTCTATCTGGGTATATTTTGAAGATAATCATGAGAGTCGCTAAAACTATACGCCTTGAATTTTTAGCGAATCTGTCATATGCCGTGCCTTTGATGGGATTACAGTCTTCGGTATATTTCAAAATTAAATTTCTATGGTATACCCTTACAGGCTCAAAAATATCAAAGGAAAGGTTGTCTATCTTGACCTGTTGAAATATTAAAGGCATTACAGCGTTGGAACCATCCAGTAGGCTGAGATTCTGAGATTTCAACTTTATGTAAACTTAGTTCACTGGTGGTGGATACGTTAAGATGAAAACTTCAAGCTACTTGCATCTGCCTTTACTGTGAAAAAAAATAATGGCAGTATAAAAAAAGAAAATGTTTTGTCTGAATCTAAGAAATGAATGATTCCACAGTTTTGCGAAGCGAAGGGTGGTGTGCATAAATAATTTAAGATGCAGAGTAGTCAGGTACTTTTTTTCCATTTAATATGAAGCTTCCAAATATATCAGCATATTAATTGCTTTATTTTTTCTGTTGCCTTTAAATAAATCAGTATAAACTGATACCGTGTTCTAATTTTGCTTACTAATTTGTCCTTTATTTATCGTGTCGGTGCCTTCCTATCAATCAATTGCCTTCCAGTTGCTTTTGGGCGCAGCAGCCTCGCTGTGCCTGGCGGAGGCGGACCCGGAGGCCGACCCTGCGGCAAAACCTGCGGCAGATCCGGCGGCCTGCGGAGGCAAGTTCTGCGGCGGCGGCGGCGGAGGTCTTAGCGTCAACTTGAAGGGCTCGCTCGCCATCAACAAGGGCTTCGGTGGAGGTGGAGGTTTCCGCCGTGGAGGCTTCGGCCGCGGAGGTTTCGGCCGCGGAGGTTTCCGAGGCGGGAGGTTCCATGGCGGACGAGGCTTCGGAGGCGGGAGGTTCGGAGGTTTCGGAGGCGGGCATCACGGAGGCTTTGGAGGCGGAGGCTTCGGCGGCCACCACGGAGGCTTCGGCGGCCACCATGGAGGCTTTGGAGGCGGAGGCTTCGGCGGCCACCACGGAGGCTTCATAGCGTAAGTGTGGAAATGTGGCCAAGGCTCCCTCTCATTTCACGCACACATTGCACAGGACTCGAACCCGCCGCCCTGTGTCCGTCCATTGCGGCCAAGAGCCGGGGGGGCGTGTGGAGGGACATTAGACTCAGTGAAATGCGGACGGAATTCAGGGGCGCCTTTGGCCTGCAATGGACAGAAATGCATACTACACACACAGAGATTCACACACATACAAATCTATACATATATAGATAGATAGATAGATATACATACATATATATATATATATATATATATATATATATATATATATATATATATATATATATATACATATATATATACATATATATATATATATACATATATATATATATATATATATATATATTACACATATATATATATATATATATATATTACACATATATATATATATATGTATGTATATGTATATCTACATACAATTATACATATGTATATATATATATATATATATATATATATATATATATATATATATATATATATATATATATATTTATATATATATATATATATATATATATAAACAGAGAGAGAGAGAGAGAGAGAGAGAGAGA
>NC_091574.1:34796875-34799375 GCF_042767895.1 Penaeus vannamei | reverse complement strand
ATCATGAAACTGACACTCCTGATCGTGAGTACCTTGGTGACATTTGCGCCCCAGCTGGTTCCTCGTCTTCGTTCCGTGTTCTTAAGATCTTTTTTTAATACGTGTTCTTCATTTCGTTATTATTTTTCTAATGAAGTTAGGGGTGGCATTGTTAAATGTTGGTGTTAGATGATCAGTTGTGATGCTAAGTTTTTTTGTTTTTTTTTTACATTTTATGTTGTAAACTAGAGAAAATTTGAAAAATAATTAGATTATATTGATCAGGTGAAAAATATCTATTAATAGTGATTTAGATTTATGTTGATTAACAGTGCTAGAAGAAAAACAGTGCACTATAAATCCCACCTTCTGATGCTGATTTTAACTTCATCTTCATTATCATATTCATCTTCTTCTTTTTCATTATTCTATTTTCTTCATTTTCATTATTCTATTTTCTTCATTTTCATTATTCTATTTTCTTTATCTTCCTCTTCTTCTTCATTTTCATCCTCTTCACTTTTACTTTCATCATCTTCTTCCTTTTCATCTTCTTTATTTTCCTCCTCATCATCATCATCGACCTCCTTATCCGAATCCTTATCCTCCTCAACCTCCCCCTCCTCCTCCTCATCCCCAACCTCCCCCTCCTCCTCCTCAACTTCCTCTTCCTCCTCTTCCTCCTCCTCCTCAACCTCCTCTTCCTCATCATCATCCCCAACCTCCCCCTCCACCTCCTCAACCTCCTCTTCCTCCTCCTCCTCCTCCTCATCCCCTACCTTCCCCTCCTCCTCCTCAACCTTCTCTACCTCCCCCTCCTCCTCCTCCCCTTTTTCTCCCTCCTTTAATAACCCCAAAAGTAATACAACAGGACCTTAAACCTCCTTTCAGAGTGTGGCCACGGCGTTAGTCCTCCTCCTTCAGCCAAGCCAAGCCAAGCCAACGGCGGAGGCTGAAGGATGCGGTGGCTATGGATGCGGAGGAGGTTATGCGCCGTGAGTGGTGTGGTTTTGGTGGCTTGTTTATGTGGAATGATGTTTGGTGTTTTTGGTTGTGTTTGGCCCGTGTTTTTGTCGTGTTTTTTTCTTGTTTTTTATTTTTTCTATGTCTATTTTCGCTCTCTCTCTCTCTCTCTATCTCTCTCTCTCTCTCTCTCTCTCTCTCTCTCTCTCTCTCTCTCTCTCTCTCTCTCTCTCTCTCTCTCTCTCTCTCTCTCTCATTATCACTTCTACCTCCTTATGTTCCCTTTTCCTTTCTCTCTCTCTCTCACTGTTATTCGTCTTCCACTCTCTTTCTTTCCCCTTTTCTTCTTCTTTCACCCCCTCCCCCCTCTTTCTTAAATTCTCTCCTCTTTTTTCGCTCCCTCCCTTTTTCTTCTCTACTTCTCTCCCTCTTTCCCTCCCTTCTTTCTTCCAAACGTCGCTCTCTTTTTCTCACACTCTCTTCCTTTCACTCATCCAATCCAAATACAACTAAAAAAGACTAATTACTAACCACGTACCACTAACTGCTAACTACTACTAAACAACTCACTGCTAAATACTAACTCCCAAGTACTAACTACTAACTACACCCTACCAATCAAACAACTAACTAACAACCAACTCCCAGCTACAACCAGCCAGCACCTCCCAAATCATAACTACAAAGAACTACCAACTCCCAACTCCTAACGACCAACAACTAACCACACCTCCTTCCACTCCGCCACAGAGTCGTTGTCGCTCGCCCGGTCGTGGTGGCTCGCCCTGTGTACGTGAAGCCCGTGGTCGTCCATCGCCCTGTCTACGTGAAGCCGGTGGTCGTTAAGAAGGTCGTTGTGAGTCGTCCCGTCTGTGGTGGATGCGGTTATCACGGATGAGAAGTAAAAAGATAAAGATAATTGATAAAGATAAGAGAGTTACCTTGTGGTTGCGGTTATCACGGATGAGAATTAAAAAGATAAAGATAATTGATAAAGATAAGAGAGAGGTACCTTGTGGTTGTGTTGTAGTTGGTGGGTTATACAATAAAAACTTGTAGAGGGCTTTGTTTTTGTTTATTATGTTCTTGTTTTGTGTTATATGTCATTGAGAGAGTGGGTGGAGTGATGGCTCTAGGTTTATTGTTTGGTTGCCATACGCATTTTTGTTTATCTATGATCCATTTCCTTCGTTCGAAAATAAAGTAATATTTCTGTGAAGGACTTTTTATGAACCGTTGAATGGAGTATGATCATGTCTATACACACACACACACACACACACACACACACACACACACACACACACACACACACATATATATATATATATATATATATATATATATATATATATATATGTATATATATATATATATATATATATATATATATATATTATATACCGTATGTTTAAATAGACATGACATGTCGACTGAAAACAAATATATCTAAAATACACATAAACCGCGTGTCATGCACTGCTAACATCCGCCTCCAGAAACTCCACAATTGCAACTTCAACCGAGTGCATGACGCCAAAGTTGTGTGTGCGGGGGG
>NC_091574.1:34736875-34754375 GCF_042767895.1 Penaeus vannamei | reverse complement strand
TTCAGTGGCAGCAGTAGCGGAGCCTTCGGAACAGGGTCAGGCTTCAGCAGCAGTAGCAGTGGCTTCAATACTGGAGGAGCAGGAGGAGGAGGCCTCGGCGGTGGCGGATCAGGTGGATCCGGAGGAGGTGGAGGATCCGGAGGCGGCGGTGGATCAGGTGGAGGCTCCGGCGGCAGCGGTGGAGGCGTCTGCTGCGTCTATAACAAGGGGTGGTAAGCGGCTCATACCCAAAGACATCTTAGAAACCGCTGTTCTGTCGCGGCGCCTTCCTGTGTCCGAATAAAGATCGTTAAGACAAATTCCTTTCTAAGTTCTAAATACATTCAAACGTCAGTTATGAAAAAGGTAATGATAATAATCATCATAAAGTTATACTAATGATGATAATAATGCTAATGATTCTGATGAAAAACAATACTAATAATGATGATGATAATAACCATAATATCAATAATGATAGTGGTGATAATTATAACGACATTAGTAATAATGATAATGATAATAGGAGCAGAAACAATGATGATGATAATACTAGTGAAAATAATAATAATAATGATGTTGATAATGATAATGAGAGTAGTGATAACAATGGCAATGAGAAATATAAGATAATGACAATGATCATTGAGATGATAAAGACATCAATAATGATTTTGATAGCAGTAATGATAATAGCATTGATAAAGATGATAACAAAAATGATAATGATGATAACAATTGTAGTGGTGATAATGTTAATGCTAACAATAATGATAGTGATATGATAATAATATTATTGATAATAATGATAATGATAATAACAATGGTAATGATAATGATGATAGCAATGATAAAAATAATAGCAAGAGTAATAATGATAATAGTACTAATAATAATGATAACAATAGTAATAATAATGATAATAATAATAACAATAGCAGTAATAATAATGATGATCATGATAAAAGTAATAATTATGATAATAGTAATAATAATAATGATAATAATAATAACAATAATGGTAATATAATTATCATAATAACAATTGTTATTATTATTGATATCCTCACGATAGTAATAATGATAATGATAATAATGTAAATTATTATAAAAATGATGATAAGGATCATGATGATAATGATAATGATCATGATAATAATGGTAATGATGATAACAGTGGTACTAACAGTAATAATAATGGTAATGAAATAATGATAATCTAATAATTATAATTTTAACAATACCAATGATAGTAGCAGTAGTAGTATTCGTGATAATAATGATGATTATAAATGATAATAATAATGAGAAGAAGAAAATGGAAAAATAAGTCTGAGATCAGAATTCCCCCCAAAAAATTAGTATATAAAAATATGTATATGAGAGTAACGCGACGAAAATTTTAAGAAATATTGCAAAGAAAATATTATCTTCCCCTATCACTTACCAAAGTTAATAATGGATAACTTGTGTAATTATATAGAATAGTCATAATTGATTTGCAACATAAATAGGAATGTTGATATGAATAGATGTAAGATAAGAAGATGCAGATTTATTTATGTGATGAGATATATTACACATGTTTTTTGTTTCTGTTTTTTTAATTCTTGGAAATAGAATATTGAATACCGAATAAAAAAAAATCTACGATACTTTTTTTAATTTTACCTAACTTTTATTCAACTTGTTATTTATATATCTATGCATTCATTTCCGCACGTTTCTGAATGTAGAAAATAAAGGAATTACCTCGTATAATATTAATCTGATAAACGCGATTTCAGAATAATATTAAACTAGAAATTTATACGCATATGTGTGGATAGACAGATAGGCAATTATATATATCCTATACTTAAAGATATACACACAATATACCACAAACTTCTTTAAAATGTATCTCTGTATTGCAAATCCTCATGAGATTTTTTTTTATTGAGACAGATGTTTCGTGCATGACTGTTCTGTCAAGCTGGGTTGTAATTTAGGCTGGCGTTTGTGACCATGGACTCGCAACCGGATTGTCATTCTCAGTCGTCTTGCAATACTTAGTTTGTTTGTTTGTTTTTTTAAGTCTTCAGTTTTGAAACGTGGCGCTAATGTACCGTAGAGTTGTGAAGACTTTCGTTTCATGTACCTTATTGCCATGAATCTTCGTCGAGTCACACATACTTAGCCTCGCGTGGAGATAGATTGGTAGATAGATAGACAAAGTGCCCATGGAGATACGAATACGTATTTACATGCGTGTGAACAAATACATACACACAGAGATAAAGCGATATAGATGTATCCGTTACTCGGCGATCGATAGTTTTTGACACTAGTAATAAAAGATTTGCATTATCATATCCACATCGTAATATCTTTTATTTATCGTCTAATATGTCCTTTGCATTGGTCTATAACTTTTTCGTCCATATCGTTCTTTTCCGTATTTTCGACAGCAACGACTAGGCTTTCATATTATATGTTTCCAAATGTTTTATAAACGTTTGTTTCTGATCCAAATGTTCATCTTTCTTTATCCATTTTCTTCTTCTTCTTCGTTAGTTTTCATTCACATTCTTTTTCCAGTAGAAGCTTTTAACATTATTTTTATTTCAGCAATGGTTTCACTGTCATTTTCTTGTTTATATTTGCTAGTATTATTCCCCTTGGCATTTATTCATCATAATTTTTATTATCATCATATTCATCGTTATTATCGCCATTACTACTATTATTCTTATCATTATTATTGTTATTATTACAATCATTCTTATCATTATTATTGTTATTATTACAATCATTCATATCATTCTTATTGTTATTATTACTATCATTCTTATCATTATTATTGTTGTTCATGATTTATCATCATTATTCTTACTTTTTTCTTATTAACATTAACATTATCAGCTGCATTATTATCATCATCATTACTAGAAACGGTATGAATGAGAATGAATGTCTTCACAATACAAGAGATGTATTTGACCGGTTTCGAATATATCTATAGAAATAGATATATTTCATAACCGGTCATCTGTAAAAAAAAAAATCCACAATAAAAGAGATTATCACTATAATCAACATTATTCTTATTATTCTATCCTTATAATTATCATTATTATTATTATCATTACAATCATCATTATTATCATTGCTATTGTTATTATTATTGTTGTCATCATCCTTATCATAAGTATCATTATCATTACTGTTATTATTATTACTATTTTCATTATCATCATCGCCATCATTATTATTATCATTATTGTTATTATTGCTATCATTTTTATTGTTATCATCATTGTCATTATTTCAACTATTATTGACTTTATTTTTATTATAATTATGATCATCATAATAATCACTATTATCATTATCATTATCATTATCGTTGTCATAATTATTATTGTTATTATTATGATCATCATTATGATTTTTATTATTACTATTATTGTTATCATTATCATTAGTAGTAGTAGTAGTAGTATTGTTAGTTTTATTATTATTATTATTATTATTATTATCGTCATCATTATCAATATCATTATTATTGTTGTTGTTATTGTTATTATCATTACTATTATTATTATTGTTACTATTATCATTATTATTATTATTATTATTATTATTACTATTATTATCATCATTATCATTATCATTATCATCATTATCAATATCATCATTATCATTATCATTATCATTATCATTATCATTACCATTACCATTTTCATTTCCATTTTCATTATCATTATCATTATCATTATCATCATCATCATTATCATCATTATTATCATTATCATTATCATTATCATCATCATCATTATTGTTGCTATTATTACCATTATTGTCATTATTATTATTATTATAATTATCATTATTATTATTATTACTCCTACTACTATTACTACTACTATTACTACTATTACTACTACTATTATTACTATTACTATTACCATTACTACTACTAGTACTGCTACTACTGCTACTACTACTACTATTTTTCATTAGTTCATGGCTTAAAAGGATTAAGAACTACTGCATTAATTATTGAATATTCTTTACACAAATCTACGGGAAATGTACCCCGGTTTGACAAACGAATGGGATCACCAGATGCAAGTCACGTGACAATAGAGTTTGATGAAACAGTTAATCAGGAGAAACTTGTCTATTATATAATGGCAAAGGCTACAAGCGGGTATTATAGCTGTGAGGTATCAGGTACAACAAAATTACGTGACTATTGAGTTCAACTTTGCACATGAACACATTGTTCTTTCGTTGGTATACCCCAGAAGGAAGATTTTTTTATGCATATATTACGTTATTACCAAAGTTAGATTTACTTTTTCATTTCTCTTCATTATAACGCAGCTTTTGCAAATTCGGGATATTATTTTCATAATTCTTGATTCAATTATGTAAAAAAATATTCATTGGAAAATGTAATGAAATAAACGCTCTTTGAAAATGAGATATGTGAATTATTTCAGATACATTATATATTCATACTTCCAAATTATAGAACTACTCACTAATAATGCTTCTTACTGAAAACAAGTTCTCACATACGTTTATGGTGTCCAAATAATCATAATTTTAAACTGTTCTCAATAATATATTTAGTCCTGTATAAAAGCACAAGACTCGTTCGATAAAGATTTACTATATTTTAAAGTATTGTTGCTAGTTTACCCTTATAGGTTTTCTTATAAAAACGGAGCCTCGCACGGGTGACTATTATATTTTCCAAGGTTCTGAAATACTTCAAGTTATAATGCCGTAGACTTTTACTGAAATCATTGCAGAAATAATAATATACATTCGTCCTGGCATATTCATACAAAGCAAACAATTTTGCTTAAGAATAGACAATATAATTAAATTATTTTTACGTAAGTATATAACAGTTGATGAATTACTGTTATATATATTTCAGCTGTAGCTATGCGCATTATTAACGGGATATGAACACAATTAAATGCTTCTAATTACGTCTTTATTACCAAATCACAAAATCTACGTAATAATTTCATGGTCCAGTCTCACTGAAGTTTTCAGGGTTACCATTTTCTTACGCTGCTGATCGGGATAGGCTGCCTGTTGACGAAAGCATCATTTGTATTAGTATTTCTCTCTCTCTCTCTCTCTCTCTCTCTCTCTCTCTCTCTCTCTCTCTCTCTCTCTCTCTCTATCTATCTATCTCTATCTCTATCTCTGCTCCTCTCTCTCTCTTTCTTTCTCACTCTCTCTCTCTATCTATCTATCTATCTATCTATCTATCTCTCTTGGATAAACTATATTTTCTTATTGTCATTATTATTTATGTGTCTAAATATGTATACACATGGGAAAGAGAATGATTGTGGTAATATATTGATCTATCGCATATTTTCAAAGCAGGAAATATGCTGTTTTACGAGTGTTAGACTTACGCCACAGGTCCTCCACTCGTGAAGCCACTGTTGCCGCTGCTGAAGCCCGAACCGCCGGTTCCTTGAGCTCCGCTGTTGCTGCTGCTGAAACCTGATCCGGTGCCGGTGAAGCCGCTGCTGCTGCTGCTGAAGCTCGATCCACCTCCGGCTCCTCCACCGAAGCCTCCAGCTCCTCCGTGGCCTCCGCTTCCTCCGCCGATGCCTGCTCCTCCACCTCCTACTCCTCCACCGCCGAAACCTCCGGTGCCTCCGCCTCCACTGCCTCCGCCTCCACTTCCTCCCCCAAATCCTCCACTTCCTCCTCCGAATCCTCCACTTCCTCCTCCGCCTCCAAGTCCACCGCCCCCGAAGCCTCCCCCTCCCTTAATGGAAAGTCCTCCCGCCAGACCTACGGAAAACCTCCCCCCTCCCACGCCCCTACCTCGGCCTCTCCCTCTCCCGCCTCCACGCCCTCCTCCGCCTCCGCCTCCAGCGCCTCCGCAGCACACTCCTCCCCCGTAGCCTCCGCCAGGAGCGGCCGTCACCAGGCACGCCGCCGCCACCACCACCGCCTGCAGGAACCAAGGCCTTTGTGTCACACTCACCAATCCAAGAAAGTCACTGCCTGGCGCTGAGTTCCTAAGGTTTCAAGACTTATTGGCACATATTCACTTCCTGCAAAAGCTAAGTAACTCACGAAAAGAATAAGCATAAAAACTTATAGAAAATTACATATAACTTTCAACAAGGCAATAATCACACTGGTGCCCATTTTTCTCAACGTTACTGTGATACATGCTACAATAAATAAGACAAAAGCAGGTTTAAATTGCATCGTCCTCCCAACTGCATATTAGATCTTACGCCTTCAGGTTTATACTCTCTAAACAGAAGTTATGCGTCGCACTCACCAAGGCGAGAACGAACTTCATGATGCCTCTTTCCCGAACCAACAGGAGCCGAGAACTGACAGAGGATGCGTCTGAAGGGTATTTATAGCCGGTTATCCTTCCTGTTTTTTTTCTTTCTTTCTTTTTTTCGAGGTGATGATGGTAAAAAGACACAAAGAAAGTTCTTGGAATCCAAAATGGGATTATTTAAGAAAAAAATGAGAGAGGGTTTCCCGTACATTTGGGAAACCTAATAGCTTTTTTTTTTTGTTTTTTGTTTTCTCGAAAATAGTTTCCGAAATTTTTCATTAGGTTTCCATCTGAGAAGCATAGAAGGAAGAAGAGGGAAAGGAAGGAGAAAGAGTGAAAAGGCAGAGAAGAATTAGGGGAAATTAGAGGAAACATTGAGGAAAAGGAGATGAGAAAGAAGAAAGAGGAAGACGATATGGTAGAGAAGGAAAACAAGAAGATGAAATTATAGTGATTTTAGTTGAAGTAATATATTCATCAAATTTAGTAATGATAATAAAGAGATAAATATGCTGACATACAAAGAAATAATAGAAAATTATTGATTTCCCAAATTAAAATGTCATTTATAAGAATAATTATGAAAAATGATAGTGGTAATGCAATGGTAATAATAATGATGACATTGATTATAAAAATATTGATGAAAGTAATACTTGTAAGGACAAAAATAATAATAGTGGTATCATTAATGATGATAGTGATAATGAATATAATTGCCTCAGTAATGATAATAGTCAACATCATCATCGTTATCATAATCATGATAATGAAAGAAATAATAATTAACATAATCATGATCATAATGATATATAGCAATAATAATTACACTAATAATAATGATAATCATAATAATAAATAATAATGATAATCATAATAATAAATAATAATGGTAATAATAATGATGAATGACAATGATAACAATAATCCTAATAGTAGAGTGATGATTATATGAACAATTGAAATGACAATAATCATAAAATTCTTATGATAATAATGATAATTATAAATAATAATAATGATATTGATATCATTAATGATAAGAATAATTATAAGAATAATAATTTAAAAAATTACAACATGAATGATAATTGCTCTTGTTTTTATCATCATTTTTATTATCATTATTGTAGTAAAGAAATATAAATGATTACAATAACATTCTTAATAGTTATGACAACAATAACAGTTATAATGATAATGATGATAAAAACAATAATGGTAATGATAATAAACAAAGAAAGAAATAATAATGAAAATTATAATATTAATAATGATAATAATTATAATAATAATGATAGTGATAATAATAATAATAATAATTACACACTACTACCACTAATAAAAATAATGATAATGATACTAATAATAATTGTTATAATCATAATAATAATAATATTGATAATAATAATGGTAAAGATGTTAATAGTGATGATGATGATAATAAAAATTATTATAATACTAACAATAATAATGATAATAATAATAATAACGATAACAAGAATAATGTTAATAACAATGATAATAATAAAGAAGATTATAATAACAATCATCATTAACATTATTAATATTATCATGATGATGATGATAATAATAATAATAATAACAGTAATAATTATATTTGGATGTATATTAGATGGTGTACCTAAGTATCTAGAGTGTGGTCATGTGATGACCTCATTTCTATGACCAGTGATGTTGTATGAATAAAAGGCGCTTTGGTCAGCGGGCATCCAGAGGAATTGTCTTCATCAGCTGCACGGTGAAATGATGAAGGATTGTCACTGAATGAATTGTACGTTCAATAATAGTGTTATTCTACTTTTCTTATGATTATTATCACTTTTGATATTGTCAGTATTGTTGTTGTGTTCTTTTGTTATTATTATTACCACCAATATCATCATGGTCATTATGAATATGATGATTATCATTATTATAGTCTCTGTTAATTGCTGCTATTTTTTAGCTCTAATGTCTTATGGAGGATCTTAAAATCTCATACGGAAAAAATATAGCCTTGCTGTAATAATGTGCCATCACAAAATAGAACAGCAATAGGAAATACATCCTGTGACAACAATTCCTATTCCGATTTCAATTGTCAGGTTCGAGTTCCAGGATATCACTATCTTCCACCGGAGATTTCAATGCTGTCGAGGAAAGTATCCCATCAACCTTAAGAAAATTGGGATCTTCCTACAGATCAGAAACTTCGACCAACATTTTATTATTATTATTATCAAAAAATAACAAATATATGATAAACAGAATGAGATGTATAACTGCATCTTAAAACTGAAACAGAATTGTGGAATAACAGAACCGAATAAAGACATAGCTTTATAAACATTTAGAAAATGTAACTAATAACTGATGGAATGAAAAGTGTTCTTGGACATATATAATGAGAAACAGCTAGATAAGTCGATAGATGGGTACATTGACAAATAACATGATAGAAAGACTGTAGATATCGATATAGATAGTTAGACAGACAGATAAATAGATAGAGATAACATATTTATCGATATAAATAGATATTTAGGCAAATAAATAGATAGAGATAATATATATATATATATATATATATATATATATATATATATATATATATATATATATATAAAATATATATATAAATATTTAGATTCAGATATATATTTTTACCTATAAATATATATATATATATATATATACATATATATATATATATATATATATATATATATATATATATATATAGAGAAAGAGTGAGAGATGCAAGCATATTTATTACTGTTACATCAATTTCAGCTACAGTTATGTAATTTTTTTTCTGAGGGGTTAGGGATATCAACACAATCAACTGCTTCTTGATACATCTTTATTAATCAACGAAATCGCAAAACGTGAGCAATCATTTCGCGGTCCAGTTTCAGCGCAGTTCCAACGATTACCATTTTCTTACGCTGCTGATGGGGATAGGCTGCCTGTTGACAATAGGAACATTTGTGCTATTAGTACTTCCTTTTCTTTGTCTTTTTTCATTTTCTTGGATAAAATGTATTCAGTTGAATACACTGTGGCTACATATGTATACAAAGCATGGGGAAGACATCGATCGTGGCAGTATATTGATATATCGCATATTTTCAAAGCAGGAAATATGTTTTACGTGTGTTGTTAGACTTACGCCACAGGTCCTCCACTCGTGAAGCCACTGCTGCCGCTGCTGAAGCCCGAACCGCCGGTTCCTTGAGCTCCGCTGCTGCTGCTGCTGAAGCCTGATCCGGTGCCGGTGAAGCCGCTGCTGCTGCTGCTGAAGCTCGATCCACCTCCACCTCCTCCACCGAAGCCTCCAGCTCCTCCGTGGCCTCCGCTTCCTCCGCCGATGCCTGTTCCTCCACCTCCTAGTCCTCCACCGCCGAAACCTCCGCTAACTCCGCCTCCACTTCCTCCCCCAAATCCTCCACTTCCTCCTCCGAAACCTCCACTTCCTCCTCCGAAGCCTCCGCCTCCGCCTCCCCGTCCACCGCCCCCGAAGCCTCCCCCTCCCTTAATGGAAAGTCCTCCCGCCAGACCCACGGAAAACCTCCCCCCTCCCACGCCCCTCCCTCGCCCGCGTCCTCTCCCTCTCCCGCCTCCACGCCCTCCTCCGCCTCCGCCTCCAGCGCCTCCGCAGCACACTCCTCCCCCGTAGCCTCCGCCAGGAGCGGCCGTCACCAGGCACGCCGCCGCCGCCACCACCGCCTGCAGGAACCAAGGCCTTTGTGTCACACTCACCACTCCAAGAAAGCCACTGCCTGGCGCTGAGCTCCTAAGGTTTCAAGACTTATTGGCACATATTCACTTCCTGCAAAAGCTAAGTAACTCACGAAAAGAATTAGCATAAAAACTTATAGAAAATTATATATAACTTTCAACAAGGCAATAATCACACTGGTGCCCTTTTTCTCAACGTTACTGTGATACATGCTGCAATAAATAAGACAAAAGCAGGTTTAAATTGCATCGTCTTCGCAACTGCAGCTTGATATTAGGCCTAAATACCGTGTTATAGGACTTCTCTTGACTAAAAGTTATTCTTCAGTATTCCTAAAAGCCTAACTTACGCCTTCAGTAATATACTCTCTAAACTGAGAAGTTATGCACTCACCAAGGCGAGAACGAACTTCATGGTGCCTCTTTCCCGAACCAACAGGAGCCGAGAACTGAAAGAGGATGCGTCTGAAGGCTATTTATAGCTGGTCACACTTCCTTTTTCTTTTTCTTTCTTTTTTCGAGAAGGTGATGATGGTAAAAAGACACAAAGAAAGTTCTTGGAATCCAAGATGGGATTATTTAAGAAAAAAATGAGAGAGGGTTTCCCGTACATTTGGGAAACCTAATAGCTTTTTTTTTTTTTTTGTTTTTTTAAGGACAGAGATAATAATAATGGTATTATTAATGGTGATAGTGATGATGAAAATAATTGTTACAATAGTGATAATAGTCAACATCATCATCGTTATCAGAATCAGGATAATGAAAGAAATAATCATGAACATAATCATGATAATAATGATATATAACAATAATAATTACACTAATAATAATGATAATCATAATAAACAATAATGATAATAATAATGATGAATGACAGTGATAACAATAATCCTAATAGTAGTAGTGATGATTATATGAACAAATGAAATAACAATAATTATAAAATTGTAATGACGATAATAATGATAATTATTATTAATAATAAGGATAATGATATCATTAGTGATAAGAATATTTATAAGAATAATAAAAGAAAAATTACAACAAGAATAATACTCGTTCTTGTTTTATCATCATTATTATTATTATCATTATCATTATTGTAGTAAAGAAATATAAATGATTACAATAACATTCTTTAGTTATGACAACAATAACAGTTATAATGATAATGAAGATAAAAACAATAATGATAATAATAATAAACAAAGAAGAAATAATAATGAAAATTATAATGATAATAATGATAATAATTATGATAACAATGATGATGATAATAATAATAATAATAACAATAATTACACACTACTACCACTATTAAAAATAATGATAATAATGATAATGATGCTAATAAAAATCATACACTACCACCACTAATAATAATAATGATGTTAATAATGATAATTGTTATGATGATAATAATAATAATATTGATAATGATATTGGTAAAGATATCAAAATTATTTTAATAATAACAATAATAATAATGATAATAATAATAATAATAACGATAACAAGAATGATGTTAATAACAATGATAATAATAAAGAAAATGATAATAACAATTATCATTAACATTATTTATATCATCATCATCATCATCATCATGATAATAATAATAATAACAGTAATTATTATATTTGGATGTATATTAGATGGTGTTCCTAAGTCTCTAGAGTGTGGTCACGTGATGATCTCATTTCTATGACCAGTGATGTTGTATGAATAAAAGGCGCTTTGGTCAGCGGGCATCCAGAGGCATTGTCTTCATCAGCTTCACGGTGAAATGATGAAGGATTGTCACTGAATGAATTGTACGTTCAATAATAGTGTTATTCTACTTTTCTTATGATTATTATCACTTTTGATATTGTCAGTATTGTTGTTGGTGTTCTTTTGTTGTTATTATTACCACCAATATCATCATGGTCATTATGAATATGATTATCATGATTATAGTTTCTGTTAATTGCTGCTATTTTGTAGCTCCAAAGTCTTATGGCGGATCTTAAAATCTCATACGGAAAAAATATAGCCTTGCTGTAATAATGGGCAATCACAACATAGAATAACAATAGGAAATACATCCTATGACAACAATTCCTATTCCGATTTCATATGTCAGGTTCGAGTTCCAGGATATCACTATCTTCCACCGGAGATTTCAATGCTGTCGAGGAAAGTATCCCATCAACCTTAAGAACATTGGGAACTTCCTACAGATCAGAAACTTTGACCAACATTTTATTGTTATTATTATTATTATAAATAACAAATATATGATAAACAGAATGAGATGTATAACTGCATCTTAAAACTGAAACAGAATTGTGACATAACAGAACCGAATGAAGATGTCGCTTTGTAAACATTTAGAAACTGTAACTAATAACTGATGGAATGAAAATTGTTCTTGGACATATATAATGAGAGACAACTAGATAAGTCGATAGAGGGGTACATAGACAAATAAAGTGATAGGAAGACATGCAGATATCGATATAAATAGATAATTAGACAGACAGATGAATAGATAAAGAGAATATGAATATCGAGATAAATAGATATTTAGAAACAGATATATTTACGTATGAATATATATATATATATATATATATATATATATATATATATATATATATATATATATATATATATATATATACAGAGAGAGAGAGAGATACAAGCATATGTGTTACTGTTACATATATTTCAGCTACAGTTACGTATTTTTTCTGAAGGGGACAGGGATATCAACACAATAAACTGCTTCTAGATTCACCTTTATTAATCAACGAAATCGCAAAATGTGAGTAATCATTTCGTGGTCCAGTTTCAGCGCAGTTCCAACGATTACCATTTTCTTATGCTGCTGATGGGGATAGGCTGCCTGTTGACAATAGAAACATTTGTGCAATTAGTACTTCCTTTTCTTTGTCTTTTTTCATTTTCTTGGATAAAATGTATTCAGCTGAATACACTGTGGCTACATATGTGTACAAAGCATGGGGAAGACATCGATCGTGGTAGTATATTGATATATCGCATATTTTCAAAGCAGGAAATATGCTGGTTGTTAGACTTACGCCACAGGTCCTCCACTCGTGAAGCCACTGTTGCCGCTGCTGAAGCCTGAGCCGCCGGTTCCTTGAGCTCCGCTGCTGCTGCTGCTGAAGCCTGATCCGGTGCCGGTGAAGCCGCTGCTGCTGCTGCTGAAGCTCGATCCACCTCCACCTCCTCCAGCGAAGCCTCCAGCTCCTCCGTGGCCTCCGCTTCCTCCGCCGATGCCTGCTCCTCCACCTCCTAGTCCTCCACCGCCGAAACTTCCACTGCCTCCGCCTCCACTTCCTCCCCCAAATCCTCCACTTCCTCCTCCGAATCCTCCACTTCCTCCTCCGAAGCCTCCGCCTCCGCCTCCCCGTCCACCGCCCCCGAAGCCTCCCCCTCCCTTAATGGAAAGTCCTCCCGCCAGACCCACGGAAAACCTCCCCCCTCCCACGCCCCTCCCTCGACCTCTCCCTCTCCCTCTTCCGCCTCCACGCCCTCCTCCGCCTCCGCCTCCAGCGCCTCCGCAGCACACTCCTCCCCCGTAGCCTCCGCCAGGAGCGGCCGTCACCAGGCACGCCGCCGCCGCCACCACCGCCTGCAGGAACCAAGGCCTTTGTGTCAGACTCACCAATCCAAGAAAGTCACTGCTTGGCGCTGAGTTCCTAAGGTTTCAAGACTTATTGGCACATATTCACTTCCTGCAAAAGCTAAATAACTCGCGTAAAGAATTAGCATAAAAACTTATAGAAAATTACATATAACTTTCAACAAGGCTATAATCACACTGGTGCCCAATTTTCTCAACGTTACTGTGATACATGCTGCAATAAATAAGACAAGCAGGTTTAAATTGCATCGTCCTTGCAACTGCATATTAGATCTTACGCCTTCAGGTTTATACTTTTTAATTTGAGAAGTTATGTGTCGCACTCACCAAGGCGAGAACGATCTTCATGTTGCTTCTTTCCCGAACCAACAGGAGCCGAGAACTGACAGAGGATGCGTCTGAAGGGTATTTATAGCCGGTTATCTTTCCTTTTTCTTTTTCTTTCTTTTTTCGAGAAGATGATGATGGTAAAAAGACACAAAGAAAGTTCTTGGAATCCAAGATGGGATTATTTAAGAAAAAAATGGGAGCGGGTTTCCCGTACATTTGGGGAACCTAATAGCTTTTTTTTTTTGTTTTTTCGAAAATAGTTTCCGAAAATTTTCATTAGGTTTCCATCTGAGAAGCATAGAAGAAGGAAGAAGAGGGAAAGGAAGGAGAAAGAAGGAAAAGGTAGAGAAGAATTAGGGGAAATTAGAGGAAAAGGAGATGGGAAAGAAGGAAGAGGAAGACGATATGGCAGAGAAGGAAAAGAAGATGAGATTATAGTGATTTTAGTTGAAGTAATATATTCAACAAATTTAGTAATGATAATAAAGAGATAAATATGTTGACATACAAAGAAATAATAGAAAATTGTTGATTTCCCAAATTAAAATATCATTTATATGAATAATTATGAAAAATGATAATGGTAATGCAATGGTAATAATAATGATGGCATTGATTATAAAAATATTGATGAAAGTAATACTTGTAAGGACAAACCTAATAATAATGGTATCATTAATGATGATAGTGATAATGAAAATAATTGTCTCAATAATAATAATAGTCAACATCATCATCGTTATCATAATCATGATAATTAAAAAAATAATCATGAACATAATCATGATAATAATGATATATAACAATAACAATTACACTAATAATAATAATAATCATAATAATAAATAATAATGATAATAATAATGATGAATGACAGTGATAACAATAATGCTAATAGTAGTAGTGATGATTATATGAACAAATGAAATAACAATAATCATAGAATTATAATGACGATATTAATGATAATTATTATTAATATTAATGATAATGATATCAGTAATGATAAGAATAATTATAATAATAATAATAAAAGAAAAAATACAACAAGAATAATACATCATTATTATTATTATTATCATTATCATTATTGTAGTAAAGAAATATAAATGATTACAATAACATTCTTAATAGTTATGACAACAATAACAGTTATAATGATAATGATAAAAACAATAATGATAATGATGATAAAAACAATAATGATAATGATGATAAAAACAATAATGATAATAATAATAAAGAAAGAAAGAAATAATAATGAAAATTATAATAATAATAATGATCATAATTATAATAATAATGATGATAATAATAATAATAATAATAATAATAATAATAATAATAATAATAATAATTACACACTACTACCACTAATAAAAATAATGATAATAATGATAATGATGCTAATAATAATCATACACTACCGCCACTATTAATAATAATGATATTAATAATGATAATGATAATTGTTATGATGATAATGATAATTGTTATGATGATAATAACAATGATATTGATAATAATAATGGTAAAGATATTAATAAGGATGATGATAATAAAAATTATTATAATAATAACAATAATAATAATGATAATAATAATAATAATAACGATAACAAGAGTAATGTAAATAATAATGATAATAATAAAGAAAATGATAATAACAATCATCATTAACATTATTAATATCATCATCATCATCATGATAATAATAATAATAACAGTAATAATTATATTTGGATGTATATTATATGGTATATCTAAGTATCTAGAGTGTGGTCATGTGATGATCTCATTTCTATGACCAGTGATGTTGTATGAATAAAAGGCGCTTTGGTCAGCGGGCATCCAGAGGAATTGTCCTCATCAGCTGCACGGTGAAATGATGAAGGATTGTCACTGAATGAATTGTACGTTCAATAATAGTGTTGTTCTATTTTTCTTATGATATTATCACTTTTGATATTGTCAGTATTGCTGTTGGTGTTCTTCCTCCTGTTGGTATTATTACCACCAATATCATCATGGTCATTATGAATATGATGATTATCATGATTGTAGTCTCTGTTAATTGCTGCTATTTTGTAGCTCCAAAGTCTTATGGCGGATCTTAAAATCTCATACGGAAAAAATATAGCCTTGCTGTAAAAATGTGCAATCACAAAATAGAACAACAATAGGAAATACATCCTGTGACAACAATTCCTTTTCCGATTTCATATGTCAGGTTCGAGTTCCAAGATATCACTATCTTCCACCGGAGATTTCAATGCTGTCGAGGAAAGTATCCCATCAACCTTAAGAAAACTGGGAACTTCCTACAGATCAGAAACTTCGACTAACATTTTATTATTTTTATTATTATTATAAATAACAAATATATGATAAACGGAATGAGATGTATAACTGCATCTTAAAACTTAAACAGAATTGTGGAATAACAGAACCGAATAAAGACATAGCTTTATAAACATTTAGAAAATATAACTAATAACTGATGGAATGAAAAGTTTTCTTGGACATATATAATGACAGACAGCTAGATAAGTCGATAGATGGGTACATTGACAAATTAACTGAAAGAAAGACATGTAGATATCGATATAAATAGATAGTTAGACAGATAAATAGATAGAGATAAAATAAATATTGATATAAATAGATATTCAGATACAGATATCTTTTTACCTATTAATGTATATGTATATGTATATATATATATATATATATATATATATATATAGAGAGAGAGAGAGAGAGAGAGAGAGAGAGAGAGAGAGAGAGAGAGAGAGAGAGAGAGAGAGAGAGAGAGAGAGAGAGATGCAAGCATATGTGTTACTGTTACATCTATTTCAGCTACAGTTACGTATTTTTTCTGAAGGGGTTAGGGATATCAACACAATAAACTGCTTCTAAATTCACCTTTATTAATCAACGAAATCGCAAAATGTGCGCAATCATTTCGCGGTCCAGTTTCAGCGCAGTTCCAACGATTACCATTTTCTTACGCTGCTGATGGGGATAGGCTGCCTGTTGACAGTAAGAACATTTGTGCAATTAGTACTTCTTTTTCTTTTCTTTTCTTTTTTTTCTTGGATAAAATGTATTCAGCTGAATACACTATGGCTACATATGTGTACAAAGCATGGGGAAGACATCGATCGTGGCAGTATATTGATATATCGCATATTTTCCATTCGTGAAGCCACTGTTGCCGCTGCTGAAGCCTGAGCCGCCGGTTCCTTGAGCTCCGCTGTTGCTGCTGCTGAAGCCTGATCCGGTGCCGGTGAAGCCGCTGCTGCTGCTGCTGAAGCTCGATCCACCTCCACGTCCTCCACCGAAGCCTCCAGCTCCTCCTTCTTTTTATTTTTTACTTCTTGTTTCTGCTTTTAATTCTTGTTTCTTATTTTGTTCACCTCTTTTCTCTTTACATGGACTATCAGTCTTCGTTCATC
>NC_091574.1:34714375-34719375 GCF_042767895.1 Penaeus vannamei | reverse complement strand
CACACATCTCTTTTTTTCTATCTTTCATTCTCTTTCAGTTCCCTCTCTTCCCCATTTCTTTCTCAATTCCCATAATCAATTTACGTTTCACAGAGATAACCGAATCGCTGCTATTTTTATTCACCCCAAAGTTTAATTAGAATCATGCAATCATGCACAGTCAATCAAAATAACAATAATATTGAACTATTATGAAGTGGTTTAGCATAAGATGAAGCAATGCAGTTTCATAATAAAAAAAAAAAACTTGAACCAGAGTTTACCTAGGAAAAGGTGCCAGTTTCTTTATTTCAGTAACTGATTTTCAAGGTTCCTACTTATCATAATTCTTATCATCATCATTATTCGTAAGAGTAGGAATGATATTAGCATTGTCATTATCATAGGCATTATCAGAAGCATTAGCAAGATTAGGAATGATATTATCCTTATCATCATTATTATCATTATTCTTGTTATTATTATTACCATTATTATTATCATCACCAATATCAATATTAGTATTGATGATACTGTTATCATATGTTACTGTTTGTTTTTGTTATTGACATCATCATTACCGTTATGATCATCATTATCATTATCGTTATGATTACCATTACCTAACCAGTGTATAATCATTATACTTATTTTACTTATTATCATAATTGTTATCATTATCATATTATCAGGAGTATCATTATTGTCATCAATCATTATCATTATTGCTGTTACTGTTAGTGTTAATAATTTTATTACTTTTAATATCTTTACTAATATTACTATTGTTGTTATTACTATTATTATATCATTATCATTCTTCCTGTTATTGTCTTTTTATTGATATCGTAATTATCCACATCATTATCAAAACCCAACTTATCATCACCAAACATCATTAATATTCTTCCTCTTAGCTTCGAAATTGTTTTAACGGATCTTAAGTTTTTTTTTATTTCGCTGTGGCAGGAGTTAGATAAGTGCGCACAGGCTGTGTGGAGGACACTTGTCGGTTAGATGCCCTGAGAAAAGAACTGGTAAGCTGGCCCGACCCACCTCCGAGCTTAGTCTCTCTCTCTCTTTTTCTTTCTCTCTCTCTCTCTCTCTCTCTCTCTCTCTCTCTCTCTCTCTCTCTCTCTCTCTCTCTCTCTCTCTCTCTCTCTCTCTCTCTCTCTCTCTCTCTCTCTCTCTCTCTCTCTCTCTCTCTCTCTCTCTCTCTCTCTCTCTCTCTCTCTCTCTCTCTCTCTCTCTCTCTCTCTCTCTCTCTCTTCTCTCTCTCTCTCTCTCTCTCTCTCTCTCTCTCTCTCTCTCTCTCTCTCTCTCTCTCTCTCTCTCTCTCTCTCTCTCTCTCTCTCTCTTTCTCTCTCTCTCTCTCTCTCTCTCTCTCTCTCTCTCTCTCTCTCTCTCTCTCTCTCTCTCTCTCTCTCTCTCTCTCTCTCTCTCTCTCTCTCTCTCTCTCTCTCTCTCTATTTACGTACCTGCTTGCCTATCTATCTATCCGTTTATTCATTAATCTATCTGCCTATCTATCTATATACCAATCAGTATATCCCTATATGCATAAATAGATTGATAGACAAACAAACAGACAGACAGACCGAGAAAGATGGGGAGGGAAATGAAATGACAAACAGACAAACGAACAAACACAGTGAGAAAGAGGTGAAGATAATAAGTCCACGGGCGCTTGACGGAAAAAAAGGTGCGGCAATGTCCTCCACCTACAGCCGTTCACGTCATTCGCAGAGCAGACGACGATTACAAGCGCGGTCCTCCTGCCGGGCTTTGCATGGCGCTCGCATACAAAGCCACAGGCAAAACACCAGCGCAGTTGTATCCAGGCTGCTTGCTTGCTTGCGTGTTCGGCCCTCCTCTCGTGTTCAAGGTCGGTTGCTGGCACAAACTAGATCGAATAATGGAGGGAAACAAGATATTCTTGAAAAGAAAATGCGAAGAGGAATATGCGACGATGGGGAAGAAAACGCACGAGGAAAAATCCCCGAGTTTAGGCAATCCCGCGCGGCTCACGACCCTCCTTGGTTTTCCCCGAACGTTTGCAGGCTTATGTTTCTCTTTTTTAGCAACCTTCGAGTCTAGTAATCATTGCCTCGATGCAGGCGCTTGCATCGAGGAACGAGTAGGCTTGAGCAGAGAAGGATTAACATTGCAAGGGCATTAATCCTCTCGAGCATATCTTTATTTTTTCAAACAAAGTCGACACATCAGACTCCTTGTAAAATCTCGCCCTAATCATTAACTGGCATCTCACCCCCACCCCCTACCCCAAGGGGAGGGTCAAGCGCCTACAAATAGCGCCGAAGGAACCCGACCTGTAGCTTATTCAGCAGGTTCACTCGACAAGGACAGGATGAGAGCTGCTGTGGCCTTTGTGAGTAATGTGCACGTTCGTCTAAGCGTTTTAAAGTCCGTTATATTTCCCGTGATGTAATAATCATAGTGTTTATAGCAGTACTATTCTCTTCTTTATTTTTTTTCTGTTATCGTTTTCCCAAGTGAATTCGCAGCGGAAATTATTATGGTGGTGTGCCAAGATTTTGTCTTCCTTTTTCACAAGTGGCGGCGCGCTGGAATAGGTTAGAAGAGCAATAGTTACTACGATGTTATTCATCGCTCGATTTGTTTCTGCGGATACATTTTCATTCACTTATTTGTTCATCTCTTTATTCATAATTTTTCATCCAGTTTCGCCGTTCTTACTGATGTCATTTATGTTCTACCGCCTTCTTCCAGGTGGCGGTCGTGGCGCTACTTTGCGTGGCGGAGGCCGACCCGGGAGGCAAGGGAAAGGGCGGAGGAAGGCGAGGCGGGGCGAGGTACTTCGGCGGCTTCCGCCCGGGAGGCTACGGAAGCTACGGCAGCGCGGGGGCCTTTGGCGGGGGTGTTGGAGGCTTCGGCGGTAGTCCGGGAGCCCTCGGTGTTAGCGCAGGCTTCACTGGCACCGGTGTGAGCGCAGGAGCTTTCGGAAGCGGAACCGGAGGCTTTGGCGGCAGACCAGTTGGCACCGGAGGCTACGGTGGACTGGGAGGCACTTCAGGATTCGGTGGCACCACAGGAGGCTTCGGTGGCACCACAGGAGGCTTCGGTGGCACCACAGGAGGCTTCGGTGGCACCACAGGAGGCTTCGGTGGCACCACAGGAGGCTTCGGTGGCACCACAGGAGGCTTCGGTGGCAACACAGGAGGCTTCGGTGGCAACACAGGAGGCTTCGGTGGCACCACAGGAGGCTTCGGTGGCAACACAGGAGGCTTCGGTGGCACCACAGGAGGCTTCGGTGGCAACACAGGAGGCTTCGGTGGCAACACAGGAGGCTTCGGTGGCACCACAGGAGGCTTCGGTGGCAACACAGGAGGCTTCGGTGGCAACACAGGAGGCTTCGGTGGCACCACAGGAGGTTTCGGTGGCAACACAGGAGGCTTCGGTGGCAACACAGGAGGCTTCGGTGGCAACACAGGAGGCTTCGGTGGCACCACAGGAGGCTTCGGTGGCACCACAGGAGGCTTCGGTGGCACCACAGGAGGCTTCGGTGGCAACACAGGAGGCTTCGGTGGCACCACAGGAGGCTTCGGTGGCAACACAGGAGGCTTTGGAAGCGGTGGCTCTTCGGGAGGCTTCGGTGGCACTTCAGGAGGCGTTGGTGGCACTTCAGGATCTGGAGGTGTTTCCGTCATCGATTTCGCACGCAAAGGCCCATCAAAGTAAGCAGAGATGGAGCTATTTCTTGGCGTGACTTTCCGAACTTTGAAATATATATATATACATATATGCTTAATTAATTACTTTTTTGCTTTTTTACTTCTATTGTATTACACCCTTTCTTTACATTTTTACATCTCATTCATCCCTTTGTCTATGTTCATCGTAAGTAATAAATTCTATTTATTTTCTTCCACAGAGTTACCGCCTCAGCAGGAAGCAGAACCTCGACTTACGGCCGTTAACCTCATAACTAAAAGACAAATGATGTGGTTTTAATTGCTATGTGGTCGCCTTATTGCATGAAGGACGTACATAGCCACGTAAAAGACACATGATGTGGTTGTGATTGCTATGTGGCCGTCTTGTGGCATGGTGATCGGGGGAGGTACTGTCCTAACAAGATTGTTCTGCAGTTTAAGATCATCGTTACTTGGCGCGTGTGGTTTCATTATGAGTCCAGGTTTCTTTTACACGTACGCCTCCTGTGTATAAGAGCGATTAAAAGGGTTTCCAAACATAAATGTTAGGTCTGTTTCTCCTGATTTTGATGTTATGTTGCAGTGGCTGCATGTTTGTACTGAGTGTGTTACCGTGTTTTTATTGTCACGAGAATGGGATGTTTTTACCCTTGGAGTAAAAAAGCGATGACAGGTGTGGTTGATACACATATATCAGTTGTCGAATGAGTCTTTGTCTCGTTCTCTCTCTCTCTCTCTCTCTCTCTCTCTCTCTCTCTCTCTCTCTCTCTCTCTCTCTATATATATATATATATATATATATATATATATATATATATATATATTATAAATCTGTCTTTCTATCTCTCTTCTTCCTTCTTGCTCTCTCTCTCTCTCTCTCTCTCTCTCTCTCTCTCTCTCTCTCTCTCTCTCTCTCTCTCTTTTCTCTCTCTCTCTCTCTCTCTCTCTCTCTCTCTCTCTCTCTCTCTCTCTCTCTCTCTCTCTCTCTCTCTCTCTCTCTCTCTCTCCCTCACACACACACACCTACACTTACTGTATTTTTGTATTGTCCCTTTTAAGTTGCATTCTTCCGATATTTATAAAACTATTTTTAGCATATTGTATATTACATGAATGAGAAAGAGAAAATTTTAAAAGATGAAATGAAGTAAATCCATGTAATGTGTGTAAAGTCAGACGGAAAATGACTAATAAAAGAAAGAGAGGAAAGACAAGTAAGGAAAAAACTGCCATTCAGGTTCCCAGAGACAATGTGTCCAGGGATAATTAAAAACTGGACTGGGAGATTTGTCCTGTTTTTTGTTCAGGTCCTGTCTGTAAATGTTA
>NC_091574.1:34679375-34684375 GCF_042767895.1 Penaeus vannamei | reverse complement strand
TGTTTTATAGCTCATTTCATAGTTAAATGAAAAATCTGGTGAATGTTGGAAAAAGGCTTTGCAATTTTTTCTTATGTTTCTTGTAAAATTGACATACATGTAATATATATATATATATATATATATATATATATATATATATATATATATATATATATATATATATATATATAAATCTTGATAGTCGGTTACTTCAAAATCGGAAAATGTTTTTCGAACATTCACTAGATTTAGGATGAATCTGTTCAAAAATCACACCAGAAAGCCTTTTTTCTAGATTTTAGAGCAGCATCATGTTCATCTCCATAAATGATATCATTTTCTCGACTATATCCAAGAAAGGCGAGTGTCAGGTCAGAGAGGATAGGAAAGACAGGAGGCATTGCTACAGAATCTGGCAGTCGAGGACGATCTCAGGGGCTGCGGAGTTGCTACTGTCAACGTGAGACGGGAATCGTTTTAAAAATAAGGCGTGTGGGTGTGATTGCAACCTATTGATTATCAATTAGAATTATAATAGGAACAAAATAACACAAACTTTGTACAGCAAATTCACTCTTCTTTAGATAGCAACCCACAAAATGTACAAAAGAAAAACAAAATATACATAGTGTCCTTTATTAAATGCCGTACAGTGTGAATCTACATCTTTAGAAAACGTTGGGGATGCAGGTTCTGCGGTGCCATCCCGCCCACAGGTCGCCTACCGTCCGTACGAGTAAGGGCGTGCGAAGGAGGCGCCGCCGAGTCCCAGTCCACCAGAACCCCCAAAGGAGCTCCCGCCGAAGCCCACAGAAGGACGCCCAAAGGAGGCGCTGCTGAATCCTACGGAAGGACGAGAAAAGCCAACAGAAGGCCGAGAGAATCCTCCGAACCCGACAGAGGGACGAGCAAAGGAGCTTCCTCCAAAGCTGACAGAAGGACGAGCAAAGGAGCCTCCCCCGAAACCGAAAGAAGGTTGAGCAAAGGAGCTTCCTCCGAAGCTGACAGAAGGGCGTCCGCCGAACCCGCCGCCGAACCCGCCGCCGTAGCTTCTACCAGCAGACGCGACATGCGCCATCGCTACCGCCAGCACCTGCGGGAGGAACACCCGTTTCCTTTAGCGACCTCCTCAGATACGCCTCTGGAGACGCTCAGAACATGCTTATAACATACAAAGGATCCTTATAACATTTGATAAGAGGGATCCTTATACCCTGCACAAGGCAGGGCTATACTCACAACTGCGCGAAGACCAATCATGTTGCAAGAGTTGTTGCTATCCGCTTCGGAGAGAAACTGGCTTAGATCTTCGGCGCTTCTCTTTTATACAGATCCTGGCCGCTCCTTGCCCTTACAGCCGACATAAAAAAATGGTGGTAAAAGAAGGACAAACACCAAGTACTTGTACAGCGCAAGGACAGGAAAAATCGGAGAAACCAGTAAAAAAAAAAAAAAAAAAAAAAAACTTTATATTCGCTCTACCTCTTTTTTTCTCATTCTCTTTATATATATATATATATATATATATATATATATATATATATATATATATATATATATATATATATGTATATATGTATGTATATTATACAGCGCAAGGACAGGAAAAATCGGAGAAACTGCAGTAAAAAAATACTTTATATTCGATCTCCCTCTCTTTTTCTCATTCTCTCTCTCTCTCTCTCTCTCTCTCTCTCTCTCTCTATATATATATATATATATATATATATATATATATATATATATATATATATATATATATATATATATGTATTCTTCCTCTTTTTTTTAATCTCAGGCAATAATTCACATGAAGCGGATGTATTTCTGCTCTATTGATATTACCAACTTCTGATACAAATAGACATATATATATATATATATATATATATATATATATATATATATATATATATATATATATATACATATGTACATAAATGAATAAATATATATATATATATATATATATATATATATATATATATATATATATATATATATGTATGTATGTGTGTGTCTGTGTTAACGTGTGTGTGTGTGTGTGTGTGTGTGCGTGTATGTGTATATAAATATATATATATATATATATATATATATATATATATATATATATATATATATATATATAGATAGATAGATAGATAGATAGATAGATAGATAGATAGATAGATAGATAGACAGATATAGATATATATATATATATCTGTCTTTATATGTATGTATATATGTGTGTGTGTGTGTGTGTGTGTGTGTGTGTGTGTGTGTGTGTGTGTGTGTGTGTGTGTGTGTGTGTGTGTGTGTGTGTGTGTGTCTGTGTGTGTGTGTGTATGTATGTATGTATATGTATATATATGTATATGTATGTGCATACAAATATATATCGGTTTTGTTTTGTTTTGTTTTTTTCAAACTTCACGATAAATAGATTCATTGTCCAATTTCTTTTTCACTTTGAAATTAACTTCATTCTTGACACTTTATCATCCCGTTACTGTTTCTTTGAATCCGTGATCTTTTGAGCGTGACTTGCAGATTCCAGATTTATTATTTGTTTTCCAGATGATTCTCTTCATCCACTTGACTAGTGGCGTTTGTTCCTTTGTGCGCTCTTCTTATTTTCCTCCTTCGTCTTCTCTCTTTCCTTCCTCTTTTTCTTCTCCTTTCTCTTTCTCTCCTCTTTCTCTTTCTCAACTCTTCTTCTTTTTCTTCTTTCTCTTTCTCTTTTTCTTATTCTTCTTCTTTTCTTCTTTCTCTTTCTCTCTTCTTTTTTCTTTCTCTTTCTCTTTTCATCTTCTTTTTTCTCTTTCTCGCTTTTTTCTTCTTTCTCTTTCCCTCTTCCACTTTCCTTTTTCTTTCTCCCTTCTTAGTCTTATTATTTTTTCTTTCTCTTTTTTATTCTTAATCTTTCTATTTCTCTTTCATTTTTCTTTATTTCTCGTTCCCGCTTCATATTCCTTCCTTTTTTTCTTTCTCTTTCTCTCTTCTTTTTTCAGTCCTTCTCTTTTTTCCCATTCTTTTCTATCTCTTTTTTCTTTTTCTTGTTCTTTTTTCTTCTTCTTTTCTTCTCTCTCTTGCTCTCATCTTTTTCTTCTTTCCTTTTCTCTCTTTTTGTTCGTCTTTCTCTTTCTCTTTTGTTCATATTGCCGAAGATTGTGTTGCAGGCTAGATTATCTGTTAATCTAACTGTTTACTTATTTCTCTGCCTGTTTATCTATCATTTTATCTCTGTGTGTGTTTGTTTGTGTACACATACATACACATACACACACAACTTTTCCTCCAAGACCAGTGCTTGGAAGAAACAGGTAGACGATGACAGTGCAAGTTAGTGTACAGAACCGTTATCGTAAAGTTTGCCGTGAATATTAAGCTAGAAAATTATGTGTTACACCATCTAAGCAAGGTCACAATGCCAAAAAACGAAACACAATTATGATACTGTGGGAAGAAAAAATCATGATAAAGTCTGCAAAGGTAAATAGCGGAGTCTTAAACGTTAGCAACTACTAAACACAAATAAAGGAGAACGTAAGTAAAATAAAGTAAAATAAGGGAACGCAAAATTCAGAAATTAGATAGATGTTTACACACACACACACACACAAATACGCACGTGCATACATACATACATATATAAATACATATATGTATATTTGTATGTGAATTTATCTATATATACATACGCACGTGTGTACGTGTATGCATGCACACATGCGCTCGTGTGTAGAGGTGGGTTTAATAATCAGTATAAATAAAGAATACTGGTAGACAGCTAATACAGACACATACCCTCAGGCGGAGGTCATATCCGAAAGGGAGCGGCCTCCCCCCCCCCTCCCCCAGACAGCCCCTTAGCTAACTGGACAAGGCGTGCCCGGAGGCCGCACGCAGGCAAGCACGCGACTGGAGGCACAGCGAGCGAGCCAAACCGCTTTTTGGTCGAGTCGCGAGTCGGAAGGTGAGTGACTCCGCGCGAGACGAAGGGTGGAAAGGGAAGGAGGAAAAGCGGAAAAAATTAATAGACAAATAGAGAAAACATTTTTTTTTTTTTTTAACGAAGATCATAGGCTAAAGTCAAGACCATTTTATAGACATGATTTTTTTTTTATCCGAACATAAGCTTGATCTTGCTTTAAGATTTTAAAAACTGTATTCATGATTGGTGGTTCTCCTTGGTTTGTGTCGGACGCGTGAGTGATTTGTTTGAAAAAATAGTAAAAATAAATAAAAAACAGCTGAAGTTTCGGAAGCTCATGGAGAAAAGAGGGAAGACAGTGGGTGGAGAATAAGCGAGGGAGAGAGAGAGAGAGGGAAAGGGGCTGGAGAATGAGAAAGAGAGACATAGACAAAAAGGGGGTAGAGAATGAAATAGAGGAAGAGGGCGGGAGAGAGAAAAAATAAGGAGGGAGGGAAAGCGAGAAAGAGTAAAATATAATAATAAATAATTTAGTTTTATTCCATTTGTTACAATGGAATAGCCGGGTGGTGCGGGATCTGAACTCAGATCATCTAAGAGTGGCCAGATATGTTCAACGTCACGCCTTCCAACTGGCAGAAGTGACCCTCATTGGTCACCCCTGCTAGTTAGGGGGCGTGCTGACCTAGCCACGCCGTCTGCCCTCATGACCTCTGGCCGATATAAACATTCTGCTGTCCTACTGAGGGCCACAACTGGGCCCAAGGTCTATATATAAGTACTTATATAGACCTTCGCGATTTTAAGGCCAATATGATAGCTTGGTAGGGGTAGCTTATCTAGACTGGTAGCTGCCACAACGCAGTTGAGTATTCCTGAACTTTGTCAATATTACTGTTTACGTTAAGTGTTGTGAAGGCTATCTCCAGAGGCAAGTTTTCAGTGTTCATTAACATGGATAATAGTATTTTCTTATTTTCGTTTAGCACACCTATGATAATGGTTATTAAATGAACTGTATTAAACTATACATATAGGAAGGCATAAGAGGTAAACCATTAATTATTCAAGAGATGTATATTAAATAATAGTTAGCGTA
>NC_091574.1:34666875-34671875 GCF_042767895.1 Penaeus vannamei | reverse complement strand
AACAGCTCGTCTGGTAGTTCAACTATGCAACAGCTCGTCTGGTAGTTCAACTATGCAACAGCTCGTCTGGTAGTTCAACTATCGAACAGCTCGTCTGGTAGTTCAACTATGGAACAGCTCGTCTGGTAGTTCAACTATCGAACAGCTCGTCTGGTAGTTCAACTATGGAACAGCTCGTCTGGTAGTTCAACTATGGAACAGCTCGTCTGGTAGTTCAACTATCGAACAGCTCGTCTGGTAGTTCAACTATGGAACAGCTCGTCTGATAGTTCAACTATCGAACAGCTCGTCTGGTAGTTCAACTATGGAACAGCTCGTCTGGTAGTTCAACTATCGAACAGCTCGTCTGATAGTTCAACTATCGAACAGCTCGTCTGGTAGTTCAACTATCGAACAGCTCGTCTGGTAGTTCAGCTATCGAACAGCTCGTCTGGTAGTTCAACTATGGAACAGCTCGTCTGGTAGTTCAACTATCGGACAGCTCGTCTGGTAGTTCAGCTATCGAACAGCTCGTCTGGTAGTTCAACTATCGAACAGCTCGTCTGGTAGTTCAACTATCGAACAGCTCGTCTGGTAGTTCAGCTATCGAACAGCTCGTCTGGTAGTTCAACTATCGGACAGCTCGACTGGTAGTTCAACTATCGAACAGCTCGTCTGGTAATTTAACTATCGAACAGTTCGTCTGGTAGTTCAACTATCGAACAGCTCGTCTGGTAGTTCAACTATGCAACAGCTCGTCTGGTAGTTCAACTATCGAACAGTTCGTCTGGTAGTTCAACTATGGAACAGCTCGTCTGGTAGTTCAACTATCGAACAGTTCGTCTGGTAGTTCAACTATCGAACAGCTCGTCTGGTAGTTCAACTATGCAACAGCTCGTCTGGTAGTTCAGCTATCGAACAGTTCGTCTGGTAGTTCAACTATGGAACAGCTCGTCTGGTAGTTCAACTATCGGACAGCTCGTCTGGTAGTTCAATTATCGAACAGTTCGTCTGGTAGTTCAACTATCGAACAGTTCGTCTGGTAGTTCAACTATCGGACAGCTCGACTGGTAGTTCAACTATGCAACAGCTCGTCTGGTAGTTCAACAATCGGACAGCTCGTCTGGTAGTTCAACTATCGAACAGCTCGTCTGGTAATTTAACTATCGAACAGGTCGTCTGGTAGTTCAACTATGCAACAGCCCGTCTGGTAGTTCAACTAACGAACAGTTCGTCTGGTAGTTCAACTATCGGACAGCTCGTCTGGTAGTTCAACTATGGAACAGCTCGTCTGGTAGTTCAACTATCGGACAGCTCGTCTGGTAGTTCAACTATCGAACAGTTCGTCTGGTAGTTTAACTATCGGACAGCTCGTCTGGTAGTTCAACTATGGAACTGCTCGTCTGGTAGTTCAACTATCGAACAGTTCGTCTGGTAGTTCAACTATGGAACAGCTCATCTGGTAGTTCAACTATGGAACAGCTCGTCTGGTAGTTCAACTATCGAACAGCTCGTCTCGTAGTTCAACTATCGAACAGCTCGTCTGGTAGTTCAACTATCGAACAGCTCGTCTGGTAGTTCAACTATGGAACAGCTCGTCTGGTAGTTCAGCTATCGAACAGCTCGTCTGGTAGTTCAACTATCGAACAGCTCGTCTGGTAGTTCAACTATCGAACAGCTCGTCTCGTAGTTCAACTATCGAACAGCTCGTCTGGTAGTTCAACTATCGAACAGCTCGTCTGGTAGTTCAACTATCGAACAGCTCGTCTGGTAGTTCAACTATGGAACAGCTCGTCTGGTAGTTCAACTATCGAACAGCTCGTCTGGTAGTTCAGCTATCGAACAGCTCGTCTGGTAGTTCAACTATCGAACAGCTCGTCTGGTAGTTCAGCTATCGAACAGCTCGTCTGGTAGTTCAACTATGGAACAGCTCGTCTGGTAGTTCAACTATGGAACAGCTCGTCTGATAGTTCAACTATCGAACAGCTCGTCTGGTAGTTCAACTATCGAACAGCTCGTCTGGTAGTTCAACTATCGAACAGCTCGTCTGGTAATTTAACTATCGAACAGTACGTCTGGTAGTTCAACTATCGGACAGCTCGTCTGGTAGTTCAACTATGGAACAGCTCGTCTGGTAGTTCAACTATCGAACAGCTCGTCTGGTAGTTCAACTATCGAACAGCTCGTCTGGTAGTTCAACTATGCAACAGCTCGTCTGGTAGTTCAACTATGGAACAGCTCGTCTGGTAGTTCAACTATGGAACAGCTCGTCTGATAGTTCAACTATCGAACAGCTCGTCTGGTAGTTCAACTATGGAACAGCTCGTCTGGTAGTTCAACTATGGAACAGCTCGTCTGGTAGTTCAACTATCGAACAGCTCGTCTGGTAGTTCAACTATGGAACAGCTCGTCTGGTAGTTCAGCTATCGAACAGCTCGTCTGGTAGTTCAACTATCGAACAGCTCGTCTGGTAGTTCAACTATCGAACAGCTCGTCTGGTAGTTCAACTATCGAACAGCTCGTCTGGTAGTTCAACTATGGAACAGCTCGTCTGGTAGTTCAACTATGGAACAGCTCGTCTGATAGTTCAACTATCGAACAGCTCGTCTGGTAGTTCAACTATGGAACAGCTCGTCTGGTAGTTCAACTATCGAACAGCTCGTCTGGTAGTTCAGCTATCGAACAGGTCGTCTGGTAGTTCAGCTATCGAACAGCTCGTCTGGTAGTTCAGCTATCGAACAGCTCGTCTGGTAGTTCAACTATCGAACAGCTCGTCTGGTAGTTCAACTACCGAACAGATCGTCTGGTAGTTCAACTATGGAACAGCTCGTCTGGTAGTTCAACTATCGAACAGCTCGTCTGGTAGTTCAACTATCGAACAGCTCGTCTGGTAGTTCAACTATCGAACAGCTCGTCTGGTAGTTCAGCTATCGAACAGCTCGTCTGGTAGTTCAACTATGGAACAGCTCGTCTGGTAGTTCAACTATCGGACAGCTCGTCTGGTAGTTCAGCTATCGAACAGCTCGTCTGGTAGTTCAACTATCGAACAGCTCGTCTGGTAGTTCAACTATCGAACAGCTCGTCTGGTAGTTCAGCTATCGAACAGCTCGTCTGGTAGTTCAACTATCGGACAGTTCGACTGGTAGTTCAACTATCGAACAGCTCGTCTGGTAATTTAACTATCGAACAGTTCGTCTGGTAGTTCAACTATCGAACAGCTCGTCTGGTAGTTCAACTATGCAACAGCTCGTCTGGTAGTTCAGCTATCGAACAGTTCGTCTGGTAGTTCAACTATGGAACAGCTCGTCTGGTAGTTCAACTATCGGACAGCTCGTCTGGTAGTTCAATTATCGAACAGCTCGTCTGGTAGTTCAACTATCGAACAGTTCGTCTGGTAGTTCAACTATCGGACAGCTCGACTGGTAGTTCAACTATGCAACAGCTCGTCTGGTAGTTCAACAATCGGACAGCTCGTCTGGTAGTTCAACTATCGAACAGCTCGTCTGGTAATTTAACTATCGAACAGGTCGACTGGTAGTTCAACTATGCAACAGCCCGTCTGGTAGTTCAACTAACGAACAGTTCGTCTGGTAGTTCAACTATCGGACAGCTCGTCTGGTAGTTCAACTATGGAACAGCTCGTCTGGTAGTTCAACTATCGGACAGCTCGTCTGGTAGTTCAACTATCGAACAGTTCGTCTGGTAGTTTAACTATCGGACAGCTCGTCTGGTAGTTCAACTATGGAACTGCTCGTCTGGTAGTTCAACTATCGAACAGTTCGTCTGGTAGTTCAACTATGGAACAGCTCATCTGGTAGTTCAACTATGGAACAGCTCGTCTGGTAGTTCAACTATCGAACAGCTCGTCTCGTAGTTCAACTATCGAACAGCTCGTCTGGTAGTTCAACTATCGAACAGCTCGTCTGGTAGTTCAACTATGGAACAGCTCGTCTGGTAGTTCAACTATCGAACAGCTCGTCTGGTAGTTCAACTATCGAACAGCTCGTCTGGTAGTTCAACTATCGAACAGGTCGTCTGGTAGTTCAACTATCGAACAGGTCGTCTGGTAGTTCAACTATCGAACAGGTCGTCTGGTAGTTCAACTATCGAACAGCTCGTCTGGTAGTTCAACTATGGAACAGCTCGTCTGGTAGTTCAACTATCGAACAGCTCGTCTGGTAGTTCAGCTATCGAACAGCTCGTCTGGTAGTTCAACTATCGAACAGCTCGTCTGGTAGTTCAGCTATCGAACAGCTCGTCTGGTAGTTCAACTATGGAACAGCTCGTCTGGTAGTTCAACTATGGAACAGCTCGTCTGGTAGTTCAACTATCGAACAGCTCGTCTGGTAGTTCAACTATCGAACAGCTCGTCTGGTAGTTCAACTATCGAACAGCTCGTCTGGTAATTTAACTATCGAACAGTACGTCTGGTAGTTCAACTATCGGACAGCTCGTCTGGTAGTTCAACTATGGAACAGCTCGTCTGGTAGTTCAACTATCGAACAGCTCGTCTGGTAGTTCAACTATCGAACAGCTCGTCTGGTAGTTCAACTATGGAACAGCTCGTCTGGTAGTTCAACTATGGAACAGCTCGTCTGGTAGTTCAACTATGGAACAGCTCGTCTGGTAGTTCAACTATCGAACAGCTCGTCTGGTAGTTCAACTATGGAACAGCTCGTCTGGTAGTTCAACTATGGAACAGCTCGTCTGGTAGTTCAACTATCGAACAGCTCGTCTGGTAGTTCAACTATGGAACAGCTCGTCTGGTAGTTCAGCTATCGAACAGCTCGTCTGGTAGTTCAACTATCGAACAGCTCGTCTGGTAGTTCAACTATCGAACAGCTCGTCTGGTAGTTCAACTATGGAACAGCTCGTCTGGTAGTTCAACTATGGAACAGCTCGTCTGATAGTTCAACTATCGAACAGCTCGTCTGGTAGTTCAACTATGGAACAGCTCGTCTGGTAGTTCAACTATGGAACAGCTCGTCTGGTAGTTCAACTATGGAACAGCTCGTCTGGTA
>NC_091574.1:34649375-34654375 GCF_042767895.1 Penaeus vannamei | reverse complement strand
ATGATCGCAACCGTTTCAGCTTGAAGCGTTGAGGCATTGTCAGTGACCCTAATGGATGCTGTGGTATTCTTTGTTGCAAAGCCGGAGCCTGCAGTATGGTTTATTGGATCCACGGATCCGTCCGTGTAGTATGGCATGCTACCGGGAGGAGTTATTTGAACAATGACCCTTTGTGCTTGTGCCTTTAGGCTAGGCATGGAATATTGATCTTTTCTCATTGTGAGATTTAGAATTGAGAATTCGATCATTTCGTTTGCCCACGGCGGGGTTCTTTGTAATCAGGGTGAGGGGAGTCCATGCCCTTGGCAAGCAATGATTCTTTAAGCTGAAAGCGTATCAAAACTCTGGTTGTATGTGTGAGCCAGGAATTGTCCGCAAACAACTGGTAATCTTGCTGTAGGCGTCTAAGAACTCTTTGTCTTCGATAGGAGTTTCTGGGTGCCTGCAGGACCTTGGAAAGGAACTGTGCTGCCATTAGATCAATTCTGGTGTCCATGGACGGTAAATCAACTTCCATGAGGAGGTTGATGACCTTTGTCCACTTAGGTGCACCTGGAATTATCCTGGCCGCTTCGTTTTGTATTGTTTCCAGTTTTTCTTTTAATGTTGTGCTGGAAGCAATGAGGGCGACAGATGCATAGTCAATAATAGGACGGACAGCATGTACATAGAATGATGATAGTATTTTGTGTTCTGCTCCTATGTGTCTCCCTGCCATGACTCATGACTGACAGTCTTTCCTTGGTTCTGTCAAGCAGGTATTGGATCTCCTTTTTGAAAGTGTGTGTCCTATCCATACATCAAGGTATAGATAGTCCTTCACCCATTCCAGATCCATACCCTGTAGAGTGAGTTTTTTGTTTCTGACATTAGTTCTCAGAGCCATTGCTTTGGATTTTGCTGCCGATATTTTTAGACCCGTCCTACAGCACTCCAGACAACGCTGAGCTCTAATTAGGCAGTGATTGCCAGAGGCTATGATTGCCAAGTCATCTGCATAAGAGATGATCTTGCATCACTCTGGCAGGTGAATGTCGAGTATGTTGGACATGAGGGTATTAAACAGGGCTGGACTAAGAACCCCTCCCTGAGGAGTTCCATTTTCAAGTGGCATGTGCTGTGAGAGGTGGCCTTGAAATCTGACATTTGCTGACCTTTTTTAAAATAGTCAGCTATCCAGGCCAAGAGTCTGCCTTTGACTCATTTGTGGATTAGGGTCTCGAATGGCAAGCGGGCTTGCCAACTCAAAAGCCTTCTCCAGGTCTAGGAAGACAACCACAGCGGGCGAGGTGCAGATTGTGCTTAAGAGTGTGGAAATACTGTGAGCAGTGCTCTTACCCCTTGTGAACCCGTGCAGGTGTTCATGAGGGGGACCTCAGCTGTTTTACTCAGGCAGCTGAGAAGAGAGATGGGATGGTACTTGCCAGGCTCCTTTGGTTTTGGGATGGGAACTATTGTGGCTTGTTTCCAGCTCTGGGGCACTGTGGCGGTTTGCCAGGATTTGTTGATAACCTGCAAGAATGCAAGTTCACCTGCAAGGCTTAAATGCGAAATGATGGGGTGGGAGATCCTATCAGATCCCGGTGCTGATCCAGAGCTGATTTTGTATGAATTTCTTAGTCCCCTAAGAGAGAACAAGGCTGTCGTGTCATCAGCTTCGAGTGCCTTGTCTCTTATGAGAGCAAGTCTTTCTGGATTTAACTTTTGTTGTTTTTCTCTCATCATTGGAGGCAGGTTGTTGGTGCTGGTTCTGGCTGAAAACTCAAGCACCAATCTGTTAGCCTCTGATTGTGGATCATGATGAGTGCATTTCGGGGCTTGACGGCTTGTCGCTTGCCTGACCCGTTTCCACAATTCTGTAAGGCTGGTCTGGTGTCCAAAAGTCTGGGACCATTCCAGCCATTTTTCCTGCCTTACTATGTTGGCAGCTTCCTTGGCATCCACGACAGCTTCCCTCAACAGGGCCAGATTGTCGGGAGATCTTTGCCGTCGGAAATTTTTTTCTGCATATATTAACCCTGTGGTTGACCTCTTTGATCTCGCCATTATAGTACCAGGCGTCTTTGTGAGTTCTGGACCATGGGCGAGTTTTGGGGATGGTTTGTGAGGCTGCCTGGTTTATGGCCTGGATTAGCCTTGCCCCTAGCACATTCACATTTTCATTATTGTTGGGTTCATTGTCTTTCAGACATGGAGCCAAGCCTTCCTGGAAGGCAAACCAGTTGGCCTTGTCTATTTTCCATTTAGGAATCTGATGTGGTCTTTGGGCTGGACCTGCATCCATTAGTGTGGTGACTGTGCTGTAGTGATCACTAGTAACCGTATCATCGACACACCACCGAATTATGTGACAAACGTGAGGTCTAGGACTCCTCCCCTCACGAGCGTTGGTTCTTTGGTGTTGAGAAGAGCGATCTCAGGGAACGTCTCAAGCACTTCTGCTATGTGAATGCCTGCCGCGTTCGGCCTTTTGCGGGGATTCAGCATGGCTATGTGTGCATTGAAGTCTCCCCCTATGATCACTCGGTCTTGTGCTGCGGTAGCACAGACCTGGTTTAAATCTAAGCTCTCACACAGTGGTTTGCTATAAATATTATATATTTTTATAGGGCCCCCAGGTAGCTGAATCTCAACAGCAAGAGATTCAACACCGTCTCCACAGTGCGGCGGGTTGGCTATTAAGGAGCACGGGATTGCTTCTTTTACCAGGGTCATCAGGCCTCTAGCACCATCCAGGTTTGGAGTGGTGAAGGCATGATATCCTGAGAAGTACACAGATCCCATAGTTAGTGTCTCCTGGAGCATGACGACGTCAATGCTCCTTGCTCGCATTATTGACTGGAGTTCTTGCTTTTATACCTGCAGATATTCCACTGCAGAATGCTTAGATTGTGTGCCATGATGGTTAGTCAGAGTCACTTGCTTCAGCTTCAGATGCCCCAGTGCTGGTGGCATCTGATAAATATAGATCCTCATTGATTGAGGATTGTACAACTTCCTCTAAGTGAGACACTCCGGTTAAGGGTCTACTGAAAGGTGTAGAGCCTTGGTTTGGGATCAGACTTTGGCTGCACAGACTCGGCCTGCAGTGGAGGCTTCTGCAGCACGGTTTCAGCCTGTCCTGACAGACCAGCTGGGGTTTCACGTGATGCTTCTCCCGAAGCTAGCCTGCCATCCGAGGATTTAGTAAGGGGAGTGCTGCTCTTTTTCGGTTTGGAGGCTTCTAGCTTCCTTCCCTTCAGAGCTGCAACAGTTTGGGTCATAGCCGTCATGGCGACCTGCACTGCTTTCTCCACCTCCTCACTGGTCCTCCCCAAGGCTGTTGCTACTGCAGAAACTACAGCACTCAACAAGGGGAGTCATATCTTTCTCGTCAAAGAAAAGATTATCTTCTACTGGGGGGGGGGGGGGCTTTGCTGTGGCCTTTGAACCTTTTTCCCTTTGGTTCTTTTTTGTGGTTTTGCCACTAGCAAGCTTGGGGAATTCCTCTCTGTTAGAGGTATCCAATTTTGGCTGTAGGGGCGACTCCCTCCTCTTAGGAGGTCGGGGAGTCTTTTCTCTTTTGTTTTGACCCCAGACGTAGGTGCCTGGGGGCGCTGGGACAAAGTCAGGACGCTTTTGGGCTTGCTCCTGCTTTTAAATGACTGCCTGTTTCCTGACAGAGCAAGCCAGGGTCCAGGCATGATGTTTCTTGGCACAGTTTGGACACAGCTGTTGTGTCCTTCCTTGTGTGCCTTGATACACACTTCTGTTTCGTGTGCCTTGCTGCATACACTACATTTGGCTTTGGCGTTGCAGTTGGCCTGGTGATGCCCAAATTTCTGGCACGTAAAGCACCTCAAGGGCTCTGGCACATATGTCCTGAGCTTGCAGGAGCCCCAGTTACCCAGATCAAGGGTAATGATTGGGGCTCCCTTGAGGATAACCAGGACTTACCTGGTTGGAGACTTCCCTTTGGTCATGCGGGAAGCCTCCACCACTTGTGGGAGAGACGTCATCACCTCCACGTCAAACCCTAGTGGAAAACCAAGTAGCACCATCTTTGTCTTTTTCCCTTGGGAAGTCAGTGGTGAGATACTCACTTTTCTCCCGGCTTTTAGCACCTTCATTTCCTGCAGGAAGTTCAGAGTGGCTTTGTCTTTGGGGACAATAATCATGCCCTCATCTCTACAGATTCGAATTGAGAGTCTGACATTTCTTCTCCAATGCCCTAACCAGTTGGTAGGCATTGTCGAAGTACCTTAAACCGCGTTAGTCGACTTGGGGTGTGTTCTGACGCTTCTTCAGTCAGTTTCCACCTTTCGTCGCTTCACGCCTCCCCTTTGCAGGGGTTTAAAGCCTTTAGAAGTGGGGGCAGCTGGTTTGGCTGGTTCAGCTTGAGCCCCTTCTTGACTTTGAGAATTCTGAGGGGAGTTCAGGTTTCTCTCAGTCTGGTGTGCATAGACAGACTTTGTAATTGTTTTTTCTGTCTTGTCCTTGCTCGTTTCTGCAGGCCGGTCACAATCAATCTGCATTTTGTTTTTCTTTCGCCCCCCCTACAGCCTTGAAAGGCTCCAGGGTGACTGCCATGTTCTGATTCATTTTGTGGTGGTCATGGAGAGAGGATAGGTCAGATTGGTCCCCTTTCGGGGACTATCCTTATACCTGCTCTCAGGGTGAGGTCTTATGAAGGGCCTCAAAAAGCTCTGTTTCCTACACTCGACCCTTCAGCACCACAGGACAGATCCCCCTGGATGGGCTGAACTCGGAGTTTTGGTGCGTTAAACGCTCTGCACCCCAATCCTGCTACAAGGGAGGTGTGATCACCGCATTCCAGGCGAATGTTGGAAATCGGCGTTTCCCGCAGGCCCAGGCTGCACCAGGAAGTCAGAAAGAGAGGGCAAGGGTCAGGCACCGAAAAGTCGCCCTTGGTGCGTGGCCACAAACTATGTCCAGGACCAGGGGGTCCAGTCCAGGTTTGCAACCTTGCTCTCCAAGGGAGCGGTAATGGGGCACTTACT
>NC_091574.1:34626875-34634375 GCF_042767895.1 Penaeus vannamei | reverse complement strand
TGCTTTTCTTTCTTTCTTTTCTTTCTTGGTGTATTTCAGAGTAATCAAAGCTGGTAGTTTGATAAGTTAAAATTGTCTTTTAGTTAGTTATTGTTTTTTCCTCACTATATCAAAGGAGAAAAGATTCTTAGTGATGGACATGTAATCGAAAAGCGTCAAATATGTGTATTATCATTCATACCTTTTTCTTTACATTGTTTCATCTTTTATCAGACATTTTTCGATAGACAGATGAAGATGAAATTTTAATTCGATTTGTGTGTATTTTTCTAAAGATTTTAGTTAATCCTGATGTCAGCCTCTTACCACCTTAGGAGTCTATACTGTTTCATATTTCAATTGATTTTATATGCATTATTTCTTTTCTTGTTATCCTTCTTTTTCATATTCTATTTGCTCTTTGTTATTCTGTGAACAGTTGTATCTATTTCGCTTTTTCATAAAGTTAAACAAGGAAAGCCAATCTTTATTTATATATATATAAATTATATATATACACCTTAATTGTATGTACTTCTAATGTAAAATATAGGCAATGATAATTCTTTATCACCTTCTTCAAACATTTATACAGTTAATCTGTTATGCGCTTCTATATCATTATACACTTTCAGAAAGGGAGAAAAACAACAGCGAAAGCAGAAAGCAAAAGAAATATGAGAATATATACATAATGTAAATACTGATTGTCTTTACATCTACGAGGCACAATAACATATGCAAATTAATTCTTATTAATTCCTAGGCAATAACAATAAAAGGAAACTAGAAGTACTCATAGAACGTATACCTCCGCAAAGACAATAGGGTCACTGATGCAACAAAGATATTCACACGTGAAGAATTACAATAATATTAATAAATAATGATAACAATAATAATAATAATAATGATGGTAACAGTAATCTAAGCGTCACCAAGTTAAAGTCGTCCCTACCTCGCAATGCTAATGAAACTTTTAAAACATTTCCTGGATCCGGATCACAATGACAACTGTTGAACTATGACACACCTCTGTTTAAAAAATATCTGTTCATAACATTTTGAATTATCCTGCAAACCATCTAACCAACTAACAGACAAATTAACTAACTTGCTAACCAACTAACCAACTAACAGACAAATTAACAAAATTGATAACCAACTAACCAACTAACAGACAAACTAACTTGCAAACCAACAGACAAACTAAATTGCTAACCAACTACCCAACTAACAGACAATCTAACTAACTTGCTTACCACCTAACCAACTAACAGACAAACTAATTTGCTAACCAACAGACAAACTAAATTGCTAACCAACTACCCAACTAACAGACAATCTAACTAACTTGCTTACCACCTAACCAATTAACAGACAAACTAAATTGCTAACCAACTAACAGACAAACTAACTAACTTGCTAACCAACGCTACCAAAACCACAATCTCTCCGGCGGAGGTAATAACAAACGGCGGAGGAACTAAGAATATCCTACTGCGATTGCTATCCAGGCGCCATTTCGTGGCTGGCGTTCAGATCTGGCGCCGGCTCGAGTGCTTAGCTTTCGTGTAGTGTATATGCTTGGGCCCGTAGATTGCGATAGGAGGAGTAAGGAAGGATATATGTTTATAGGTAGTATATATGTACACATACATGCACACACATACACACACACACATAAACACACACACACACACACACACACACACACACACACACACACATATATATATATATATATATATATATATATATGTGTGTGTGTGTGTGTGTGTGTGTGTGTGTGTGTGTGTGTGTGTGTGTGTGTGTGTGTGTGTGTGTGTGTGTGTGTGTGTGCACATATGTATGTGTATCTATACTCTTCATATTTATGCGTGTTTGTGTTTTCTGTATTATACATACATGCAAACAGTAGCGGTGTGATTTAAGTTTAAATCTTTTCAGTGAACATATATCTAAATGGATCTATGTGAACCTAACTACTAGTAAAATTTGTGCATTTTGATTAAATATTTATAGGTATGCCATAACAACAGTTTAATCATCTGAAACATTAAAAAATGATTAGTGGTCATTTTCTGCTCAAAAAAGTAAGTAGAGATAAGAGGAAGATATGAATGTGAGAAAGACATTGGAGGGGATTGAAAGAAAAGCATAATTCTTTTACTTATTTATTTTGCTTCTCATTCACTCTCTCTCTCTCTCTCTCTCTCTCTCTCTCTCTCTCTCTCTCTCTCTCTCTCTCTCTCTCTCTCTCTCTCTCTCTCTCTCTCTCTCTCCTTCCCTCCCTCTCTTTCTCTCTCTCTCTCTCTCTCTCTCTCTCTCTCTCTCTCTCCCTCTCCCTCTCCCTCTCCCTCTCCCTCTCCTTCTCCTTCTCCTTCTCCTTCTCCTTCTCCTTCTCCTTCTCCCTCTCACTCTCTCACTCTCTCACTCTCTCACTCTCTCTCTTCCTCCTTCCACCCTCTCCACCAAAAACAATATCCACTACCATCTGTGACCGTATCCTCCACCCCCGTATCCACCCCCGTATCCACCTCCATAACCACCTCCAACATGGACCGGAGAGACGACTTTTTTCACGACTTTTGTGATGACTGGCCGCACGACCTTCGTAATGACCGGCGTCACGACCTCCCTCACTGTGACGACTGGCTGGATGACTTTGGTGACGGTCGGTTGGCTGGAAAGAGCGGGTCGTGTCAGCATGGGCGTGTCAGCATGAGCGTGTCAGCATGGGCGTGTCGGCATGGGCGTGTCAGCATGGACGTGTCACGTGTACATTGAGGGGAGAGTAGCAAATCTTTTGGGTCAAAGAGACGGAGGGAAGAGGTAGGGAGAGAGAGAGAGAGAGAGAGAGAGAGAGAATATGAATAGAGAGGGAGGGAGAGAGAGAGAAAGAAGGAAAGAGAGAGTGCTCGATATTCGACTAAGACAATATGAAAGGCAGAGTATGGAAACGTAACCAAGGGATCAAAAATGTAAATAGGGAATGTTTAAAATGTTGAGAATATGTTTTTGAGAGTGAAGACAGCATTGTTAAACGTGATCAAATTCGTCACAATGATATGCCATGAGATTCCAATTTCAAAAAAAGAAAAAAAGAAGAAAACAAACTGAAAAAAAAGACTATGAAAAGAAAAGAAACAAACAAACATACCCACACGCATACACACATATGTATATGTATACATATATGTTCTATATATGTATACATACACACACACACACACACACACACACACACACACACACACACACACACACACACATATATATATATATATATATATATATATATATATATATATATATATATATATATATATATATGTATATGTATATATGTATATATATATATATATATATATATATATATATATATATATATATATATTCATATCTGAAAAAGGGTATACAAAAAGTCTTATAACAAAGGATACGGCAAACTGATGAAGAAGAAACTGATATAAAATCATAAATAAGTCAGACCGTAAACTGATGAAATTTACTCACTGGTATCCATAATTGTGGCCATAATTGTGGCTCTGACTATAACTGTGACTATAACTGTGACTATAGCTCTGACCATAGCTCTGCCTGTGACCATAACCTCCTCCAGGCCTGGGGTACGCCGCTGCCAGGCATAGGAGGGCCGCAACGCACGCCACACTCAGCTGAAAAAATAATAATGATATGAAGTAAAAGAAGAATAATGATAATGATAATGATGGTAATAATAATGATATGAAATAGAAGAACAATGATAACAATAATAATAATAATAGTAATAATGATAAAAATTATAATAGTAATGATAATAACTATCATGATAATGATGATGATAATAACTATCATGATAATGATGATGATAATAATAATTCATTTTTAAAAGTCGGGATTTGCCTGCTGCCGTCTGTCTGTCCGTGTAATATTGATAAGATATGGGGAATTAAATGTCTTTTATATGAAACTGATAATTGATCAAATGAAAATAATTGATTTCGATTGTACGAATGAGACACAAGACACCAAATAGCACAGGATTTTGCAGATAATCTTTCGCAAATTAGTTTTTGATGAATTGGCAGATAAGATCGTGACGCTAATCGCACTCACAATATAATTGATAGGCCTACGTAGATTGTATATCTTAATTGACTTTGTCTCTGAAAGGATACATTTTAGTATATAAATTACGTTACAAAAAAGTCATTTATCTAAATAAATACTTTCCCGAACGCTGAGCGCTCAAACTTCACAAAAGAATATTTTAAGGGAGCTTTAATATATCAATATAGATAGATTAGATTGATAGATAGATAGAAGATAGATAGACAGATAGATAGATAGATAGAAGATAGCTAATAAATAGATAGATTGATAGATAGAAGACAGCTCAATATATAGATAGATTAGATAGATAAATAGAAGATAGATAGATAGACAAATAGATAGATATATAGATGGATAGATCGATAGGCACATAGATGGATAAATAGGATATATAGATAGATTGACAACTGGACAGTGCGTTTAATTTAGTGTGCGTAAAACAATTTACAATGAAGCTTGATATAAAAACACATGCATAGGTATGAATAACTATATACACAGATAAATTGACACATGCTTACACATAGATAGATAGAAATATTTAGTTATTTCTCTGTTATTTTAGTTATATATCTATTAACGCCTACACTTGCTAAATTTTCGAAAATGTTTTGCACTTGTTTCTCAGTGCTAGAATATGTTGCTGAATTGTTACTTCTCTGATGCGAATTATCACTTATCACAGTTGATTAACATGCATGAAGAACAGCACATGAACACTACGATGATGAAGCAGGTAAGGCAACGCAGGAAAAGCTCCAAGAATCTTAAGCAATATAGATATAGTGAAGGATACACATGTCGAAGCGTCCCCTCCCATCTGAAGGCCTTACAGAAAACGGAACGGCGGGCGTGTCTTTCTTTTTTGGCTCCTAATCCATTATCCTTCATCTGTCCAAGAACATTATCAAACGGTGAAATATATATTACTTTTTTCCACATTTTTTTTTCTTCCAGATAAGATTTTTCACTCACGATCACCATGTAGAATAGAACCGGGTGTCGCAAAATCACTGTCTTGACCCATGCGCTCATTTGTAAACAAAGTCAACTCATAAATAGATATCTCTGTACAAAACCATAATATAAAACAAAAAAATATATATATTTACATAATCTACTCCCTAAAAATTATTCTAGAAAGGACGAACGCACTCACAAGACCTCGATACTGCCCCATGGTCGCTGGGTGACTTGCTACTGTTGAATGTCCGAGTTGCTAACCTCGCAGCTGCTCCAGTTTTTATATCAGTCCCCCTCTCTAGATTGTCCCTAATTGCCGCGTTTTCTTTTATTCACGCAAAGAAAACGGCATCAAGTTAGCCTCCTTTACTCTCTCTGTCATAAAATCTCGCCACCTACCGATGCTATACACAATATGCTAAAACCATTTCATGTCTTGCATTTGATTAGCTGTCAAGGATAGAATCTTTGTGGATATTAAGGCAATTTAGCAACTCATGTTCAAGGTCGAAGGGAATCCCAAAAGAGATACCAAGAGAGTGGGGGATCTCGGGCACAGTAATTCCAATTTTTTTGTTTTAGTAACATTATAATTCACAGGTTATATGGCCTAACATCTCTGCTATGCATGGCCTAGTAGTTATCATTATTGTTATTGTCATTATCATTATTACTTTACTTTAATTCTTATTATGATCATCATTGCTACTATTACCATCATCATCATTAATATTATTGTTATCATTATTAACAATATTATTACTGATGTTATGCCGTTGTTTTTACCAATGTCATCATCATCATCACCATCATTACCAGCAACAGCATAAGTGTTCCTGTTCGTGATCTCTATGTACCTGTGCATTGACAGATACACTCTAACACACGCACACAAATACGCACATCCACACGCACACAAACACGCCCATCCACGCGCACACAAACACGCACATCCACACGCACACAAACACGCACATCCACACGCATATCCACACGCACATCCACACGCACACAAACACCCACATCCACACGCACACAAACACGCACATCCACACGCACACAAACACGCACATCCACACGCACACAGACACGCACACAAACACGCACATCCACACGCACACAAACACGCACTCAAACACGCACATCCACACGCACACAAACACGCACATCCACTCGCGTACAAACACGCGCATCCACACGCACATCCACACGCACACAACCACGCACATCCACACGCACACAAACACGCACATCCACACGCACACAAACACGTACATCCACACGCACACAAACACGCACATCCACACGCACACAAACACGCACATCCACACGCACACAAACACGCACATCCACACGCACACAGACACGCACACAACCACGCACATCCACACGCACACAACCACGCACATCCACACGCACACAAACACCCACATCCACACGCACATCCACACGCACACAAACACGCACATCCACACGAACCCAAACACGTACATCCACACGCACACATACACGTGCACAAGCGAACATACACCTACGCACACTCAAAAATACCCAACAACTTGCATGTCCAAAATAGTTCAGAATGCTTTGGGAATCCTGTAGGTAACATGCCTTTAGGGTGAGCTGGTTTTCCGAAAGCAACAGACAGGTAACAGATCGTCACTTATTTAGTTTATCATTATCTATGTACATTTTTATCACTTGTGGTTTTAATTTTCATACTGGTTATCATTAAATTCATTCCTTTATTAAAGAGAGAGATGAAAAGGTAAAGGGTTGCATTTTCTTTGAGATTATAAAGTTATGAAATGATACATGATTTATTATATTATATATACATATATATACGTGTGTTTGTGAGTATAATTTGTTAAAAAATCCAATCGTTTCTCTCTTTTTTTTTTTTTTACCCTTCTGACATGAAATATATATATAAAGCAAATTTTAATCTGCGGTTCCATTCTCCTTGTTCATGCCCACGCTTGTTTGTTTTCTTGTTTGTTTGTTTTCCATTTTCGGTTTTTGTTATCATTATTCCTATTCTTTTTCCTTATTTTTTTCTGATTTTCCACGTCATTACCCAGATTTTTCCCTCTCCTTACAATGTATATTTTCCTTATCCATTTTTCTTTTTCCAACATTCTATTTATCGTTTTTCTATTTTTCCTCTTTTGATAATATTTGTTTGTTTGTTTGTGGCTTTACTTTTGTTGTTGTTGGTGTCCATCCTATTTCCCTCTTTCTCTTCGTTTTCTTGTCCATTTTGTTTTACTTTTCTGTGCTTTTGTCTGTTTTCATAGTCGGGATTTTTGCTTTTTTGATTGTTTTCTTTTTTATCTTTTTATTCCGTTTTCCTGTTCGATTATTCATGGGAGGGGTTTCCAGTTTTTGTATTTTCTTATACAAGAATTTTTGTTGTTTTTCTTTTTTTTGCTGTTG
>NC_091574.1:34611875-34616875 GCF_042767895.1 Penaeus vannamei | reverse complement strand
TGCAAAGCAGAATTCCCGATGCAGGAGATGTTGCAAAGCGTGCATGCTGACCTTGAGGTAAATCCTTCTTTTTGTTTGTGATTTTTCTTGCAATATTATGAGAAAAGTGCCTTCTTTAACCGGTAATGCGACTGATTTTAAAACCGGTTTTAAGATTTTGCAATTGACTGTCCAAGGGAATATGCTGGTCTTCTTTGCAAGAAATTATGTTTTGTTCGATAATGGTAATGATAATAGTCGCTCTAAATGCTATTACGATCAGAAATTCTATACATGATAGGATGAAGTAACGCATATTTTCCATATTGTTTGGTATCATGTATAATATTATCAATAATCTACGTACATAAACCGATTTCTATAAGTTTTGCAAAGAAACCTAATAAACCGATTTCTATAAGTTTTGCAAAGAAACCTAAATGCTAGACTCGCAGGTCCCTCTTGGTTGCTTTTGAACATCTTTTCTGCCACATATATCGTCTTTACTTCCGCATGTGAGAAGTATTTGCATAACGACTGATACATTTCCCGCGCAACATCCGGGACTTGTATACTCGACCAATCACAGCGTAATTATTCGATGACGTAATATGGTGACGTCATGGTGTGAACGGTGGAAAAAAATCAGATCATATGATGTTTTTAGATTTACAATAATTAATGATAATTATTATGATAATAATGATGATAATGATATGGATAATGATAATAATACTAACAACAATAATAGTGATAATGGCAATGATGGTAATAATTATAATCATAATCATAATTATAAAGATTGATAATGATGATAACAATAAGAATAGTAAAAAAAAATAATGATAATGATGATATTGATAATTATTATGATGATAATGATATAAAACCATCATGATGATAAAAAATAATGATAATGATAATAATGATAATGATAAGAATAAACACAGTTATAATAGTAATAATATTGATAACAGTGATAATGATTTTAATGATAATGACGATAATGATAATGATGATAATAACAATGATGGTGATGATAACAATGATGTTAATAGTAATGATGATAATGATAATAATAATGATAGCAATAATGATAATAATAACAATGGTAATAGAAATAGTAATAATAATAACAATGATAAATATAATAATAATAATAATAATAATGATGATAACAATAACATCAATGATAATAATAATGATAATGGTAATAATAATGATGATAATGATAATAATAATAATAATAAAAATAATAATAATAATAATAATAATAATAATAATAATAATAATAATAATAACAATAATAATAATAATGATAACAATAATGTGATAATAACGATAATGATGATGATGATGATGATAATAATAGCAATGATAATAATAGTAACAATAATGCTAATGAGAGCAATGATAATAACAATAATAATAATCATGATAATAACAATAATGATAAGGATAATAATAATCACAATGACAATAATGATAGCAAGGATAACGATGATAATGATCATCATCATAAAATGAGAATAAAAGTTAAAATAATAGTAATAATAATGATGACAATAATAATGATAATGATTATAATGATGATAATAATACTAACAATGATGACAACAATCATAATAATAGCAATAATAATGACGCTGAAAATGAAAATAATAATATTAATGATAATAATTTATATAATAATATGAATAATAATGATAATCACAATAATAATAACAGTAATTAATGGTAATAATAACAGAAAAATTGCTGTTAATTATAGTAATACTAACAAAATGGTAATAATAATTATTACTATAATTTTCATTACTATTATAACGATAACAACAACAATAATAATAATAATAATAATAATGATAATAATGATAATAATAATAATAATAATAATAATAATAATAATAATAATAATGATGATGATGATGATGATGATGATGATGATGATGATGATGATGATAATAATAATAATAATAATAATAATAATAATAATAATAATAATAATAATAATAATGATAATAATAATAATAATAATAATAATGATAATAATAATAATAATAATAATAATAATATGATGATGATGATGATGATGATGTTAATAATGATAACAATAATAATAATAATTATTATTATTGTTATTTTTATTATTATTACTATTATTATTATTATCATTATAATTATAAGAATAACAACAGCAGCAAAGCGGAGAGGGGACACAAGCGTAAAAAAATTGGGGTTGATGGCGGTTGTTTATGGCGAGGGTTATGGTAAATTTTTTGTTGTTTTTTGGTCATTTATTTTTTGTTGTGTTCTTGCTATGTTTTCTTGATTTCTTTTACGACGTCGAGTGTCTCCCTGAAGTGACTTCGAAGGACCCACGGGGGGGGGGGGTGGTTCGCGCCTGTAAGGAGGCTGTGAGAGAGTGGGCGGGTGTGTGTATGAGCTTACATGTGTGTGTGTGCCCGTGAGAGTGTGTGCGTGAATGTGTGCGTGTGTGTGTGAGAGAGAGAGAGCGAGCGAGTGAGTGAGTGAGTGAGTGAGTGAGTGAGTGAGTGAGTGAGTGAGTGAGTGAGTGAGTGAGTGTGTGTGTGTGTGTGTGTGTGTGTGTGTGTGTGTGTGTTTGTGTGTGTGTGTGTGTGTGTTTGTGTGTGTGTGTGTTCGTGTGTGTATGTATGTGTGAATGTGAGTGAGTGTGTGTGTGTGTGTGAGCATGCGTGTGTAAATGAATGTGTGTGAGTGTGTGTGTGTGTGTGTGACCGTCCCTATGTAAGTGAATATGTGTGTGTGTGACCGTTCATATGTAAGTGAATGTGTGTGTGTGATCTTTCCTTTCCATCATATAATTTCCTCTCTTCTCCCCTTTCCTTTCACTCCCCTCTTCCTCCTACCCATCGCCCCTCCCTACACAAAATCTGCCTTACACCCCTACCCCCTTTCCCCTTCCCCTCTTCCCTCCTCCGAATTCTCTCTCCCAGTTCTTATCCTCCATTTCATCCCCCATGACTCTCCCTCTTCCTCCCTCTTCCCAGTTCCCCCTCCCTCCTCCTTCCTTCCCTCCCTTCCCCTTCCCTACCTCCCTTCCTCCCGCCTTTCTTCCCCATTTCCCTCCCACCTTCTCTCCCTACGTCCTAACCACTACCTCCTTCCCCCTCTCTCTCCCACATCCATCCCAGCACCCGGCCCTCCTCCTTCCCCCCAACCCCCTCCCCCTCCCTCTCTCTCTCTCCCATTTGCCCCTACCCTCCTTCCTTCGCCTTTTTTCCTCTTCTTTTTCCTTTCTTTTCTTTTCTTCTTCTTTTACGAGTTCATTCCAATAAGATATAGATTTGATAATAAATAGACCTTCTAACACACCATACAACCCTCAGTGCAATAATCCTCCATTCACAAACACCACACAATCGTTAGATACAATAATCATTTTCCACTATGTTCCTTATCGTACGGTTAGCCTTTTCTCTTTGAGTTTCCGGATATTCACACAACAAAGGGGGAAAAATTGAAGCACTCAGAGAACGCATACCACTGCCAAGGCCATAGAGTCACTGATGCAATAAAGATATTAACATCTGGATAGTTTATGAGCCTAATAAAAAAGTATCTCTGAATACAAAAATCAATCTTCTTAAAATTAATCACAAAAATAAGAAATTGATCAAAATAGTCAAGAACCAAAAGATAAAACCATGAAATAAAGATAAGTAACAAAATATTAACCAAAAAAAACAATGAATAAACGGAACATCTAAAAGCATCAGAATAATTAATGGATCGGATCTAGATATAAAACAGATAGAAGACGTGTCAAAACGAGTCCTTCCTAAGTTGAAATAGTCCCCCATAAGTACATTTTTCTTTGAAGGTGCCCCATCTTCATAGTTGTAGGGTTAACTATTATCCCGGACCGTTTACAATAATAGTCTTCAAAAATATATATATAAAGTTTCCACGACGAGTTAATTGACGAGGTGATGGTGACGGAGCTGGCAAACGACACACACACACACACACACACACACACACACACACACACACACACACACACACACACACACACACACACACACACACACACACACACACACACACACACACACACATACATACATATATATATATATATATATATATATATATATATATATATATATATATATATATATACACGACAAGAGTATTTGGAAATGCCGGTACCTGTGCAGAAGGACCAAACTACGTGTCCACAAGGTCCTGATAATGCTTGCTAATCGGCAGTGAAACATGGGCCGTATCCACGAAAGGTCTCTGACAATTCTGACTAAGTTTGAGAAGTGTCGGAGGAAAAAATAGGTCCGTCGTTTACATCGTTGGTCGGCGCTTATTTATTTCATATTTATTAATACAAGAATGCTTGCAAACATGTTTTCTTTGGCAAAATACTCTATCGTGCTGGTACAACTCACACAAATCAATAATTACACAAAAACAAACACAAAGCGATAAAATTGTGATGACCTTCGCTGAAGAAAAGCATATTCTCAACTTTTGTCTCAACTCTGTCTCAAATGTAAGACAGGGTCGCAGGAGTCTTAAGTCTTTTGAGAATAGACATACAGTTTCACATTGAAGTATAGGCTTATGTATGTATATGCGTATATATGTGTGAACAAATAGAAATATGTGTGTATATGCATATCTATGTCTGTGCATATGCATGTGTATATATGTATGTATTTGTTTGTATATATATATATATATATATATATATATATATATATATATATATATATATATATATATATATATATATTATGTATCTATGTATAATAAACATGTCTGAGACGATTCTCAAATGACTTAAGACTCCAGCGACCCTGTCTTACGTTTGAGACAGAGTTGAGACAAAAGTTGAGAATATTGTCAGACACTAAGATATGATATGATATGAAAGATATGCATATAGATATATGCATATAGAAAATAAATGTTCAAAAGAATCGAAAATGTAAAATAATGATAATAATAATAATGTTCAAAAT
>NC_091574.1:34599375-34606875 GCF_042767895.1 Penaeus vannamei | reverse complement strand
AATCATGATATAACGGCAAAGAAGAAAACATGGTTTACTTAACTCAATTAAAAGGGGTCGTCCCTTGATTTTTGGCCAGGGATTAAAAAATAGCGCTATGGCTATTTCTGAACATCTATGAATCTAAGGAATTACCTTCTTAAATATCATATCCAGTAAAGGTACTATAATTATATCCCCCATTCCCTCCATTGTCTAGATATAGACAGCACCCATGTATACACATGTACAAATACATATACATACAGATGTATATATAAGTGTACATATATGTGGGCAAAATATCCATATAACCACGCAAACATGTAGTGGGAAGCAAGTAGTAACCATTATTTCCATATATTTTTATTTCTTTATCACATTGATCTAATGTTTATTGATTGGAGATATTATGCTTGTCATTTTTAGAATTATCACACCAGTTGTATGATAAAAATCCTGAGCTTTCACTTGCTATATATATGTCTGTTAAGAGGTCAATAGATTATGGAAAATTAACAAAAACATTGAAGAATGATTTCTCTTTTCTTCTTCTTTTCCAAACATACTTTGCTCTTATAATTTTTGTTTAGTCTCATAAATCTTTCTCCCCCTCCTATGCCTTAGGGTACCAAAAGTTGTGCAAGAAAACCTCATATGTCTTGCCTAAACTAATGCCAATCTGTGAACCCATTTTTTGTTTCTTACCAAAGATTGATACTTGGCAATATTTCTTAATGAAGAATATCAGATTTAACATGTTTGAGGCAATCATCATTACTTTTAACAACTCGTTCTAAATATAGTTTACTGAAAACTCTAGTATTGTTATTTTATAAGTATTGCATACCCGAAAGATTCACTTAAAGAGAATGAAAATCATTTAAAATTAATGTTTTATTTTTTTACAGGAATGCCCCTCTCCCTCGTTGTTGGTACCGAATATGGGAAACAGCTAGCATTGAATGCAAGAAAACCATTTATACCAATTCATCATATGGAAGCACATGCACTTACTGTCCGTATGGTAGAGCAGGTAATTTAAGACAGAAGGTTGAAATGTTATAAAACTTGCTTTCAGTATTTCTTCCTGTTTACAAATTATTCTTTGTCTTTTGGATATTGGTATAAATATTTTCATCATTTTCTTTATTTTCCCTGTGTTCCTTCCCATATTTTACTTTTTCAGTTTATGTGTTTTTGTTGAATTCATTTTCTTCCCTCCATCCTATCTTCTTTATTTTTTGCTGCTTTTCTGTTGGCTTAGGTATGAAATATCAGAATTGAGCAATGTGATTCTTCTGTATCACTTTTAAGGCACAGTTCAACTGGCCTTGTGTACGTGCAGGTCTCACGATGTGTGTGACCATTTAGGCCTAATCATGTCACTTTAGATCTTAGGCTGAGGGGAGTCAGCAATAACATGACCTAGAGTGTTCTTTTATCAGACATCTCTGGGCTTTCCAGGGTGCAATTAAAAACTATTGTCTGTAATTTCCTTAAAGAATTTATCAATATCTTTAAGTATCTATAAAGCCAATGAATGTTATATTAGAGATTTTATATAAAACATTTAGTCGATTATCAAAAAATTCATTTTTTATTGCCAAAAACAAATAAACAAGAAATGGGTAAATTGACACTGAGGACCTACACTCATGTCGACAGCCTGTCAGAGTACCATTGAATTTTAAAAAACAGGGATTAAGTCTGTGTGCTCATTGTAGCTTAAATGAGAAGTACTGTGTGCAGTGTTACTCAAACGAGAGCCATGTGTGGTCTGGTACAGTGGTGGTTTTTGCAGTTGAAACACTAGTCCCGGCTCCACACTCCGACATTAGTCAGGTCCTAGTTGAAGACAAGGCCAGTTGGACCATGCCTTTAGTCACCCAAACAAAAAATGTGCACCACATGTTTTACAGCTGATAGATAATAGAATATTAACACAAAGAATTTTAAACTTTCAGGTTGAGTTCCCGTTTCTGGTTTTGTTAGTATCAGGAGGCCATAGTTTATTAGTGTTGGCTCATAGTGTTGACAGGTGGTCAATTATTGGTCAAACTGTTGATGATGCACCTGGAGAAGCACTTGATAAGGTAAGTGAAAAGTGCCTTTTCTTCCTTTGTTACTTCTTTTTTTGTTTTCTTATATATCATAATCACCTTGCGTCCTTGCCTTCTTCCCCACCTCTGTCCTCGTTATTCCTATTCTCTCATTTCTTTCTTTCTTGTCCTCCTCCTTCTCCTCCTCCTCCTCCTCCCCCCTCCTCCTCCCCCTCCTCCTCCTCCCCCTCCTCCCCCTCCTCCCCCTCCTCCTCTCCCTTCTCCTCCTCCCCCTTCTTCTCCTCCCCCTTCATCTCCTCTCCCTTCTCCTCCTCCCCCTTTTCCTCCTCCCCCTTCTTCTCCTCCCTCTTCTCCTCCTCCTCCCCCTTCTCCTCCTCCTCCCCCTTCTCCTCCTTCCTCCCCCTTCTCTTCCTTCCTGCCCCTTCTTCTTCTTCTTCTCCTCCTTCTTTTTCTTGTTCTTCTTCTTCTCCTTCTTCTTCTTCTCCATCTTCTTCCACTTCTTCTTCTTCTCCTTCTTCTTCTCCTTCTTCTCCTCCTTCTTTCTCCTCCTCCTCCTCCTCCTCCTCCTCCTCCTCCTCCTCCTCCTCCTCCTCCTCCTCCTCCTCCTCCTCCTCCTCCTCCTCCTCCTCCTCCTCCTCCTCATGTACATACATGTCATCCCATCATGTAGAGGTTAAGTACTAGTTTGGTAATCTCATACAACTTTCCTCTGGGTCAACTCAGTCTACGGTATACCCAAAGAAGTATGATATAAAGCACCAATGGTCTTTCTGTGGTTAACTTGTCTTAAATCATTTTTAAGAAATTACTCTTTTTCAGCAAAGATAAGTAAACACTAGAAAAATGCTAACAATTATGGATTTAATGTCATACCATTAAATATAACATACAACCTCCTTATAAATCATATTTATATGAAACAAAAGTATAAATAAAATGAATAAAGCAGTAATGAATATCATGACATATGTTAGTCTTTGCCAGGACACATGATCATGTTTAAATCATATTTCATAAAGTAAATGTCATAATGATATCCATACATGTCTTATGAAAATATCACTGAGACTTTGAACTATTCTGCTGGAGTACTGGTTATGCACGACAAGTGAAACTAGAGTAAATTCAAGCTATATAAAATAATATACAAATCTTACGTCCAACCCAGGCCGCCATGATCCAACCTGCAAACATTCAAATCAAAACTTACTGAACTTCATTTCTGCCACTGTGGCAATTACTGATGCCTTTTAAATTAACTAATTTTACTTTATCCCAAATAATTATGAAACCATTCACATTTACAATAGACTATATAAGCATTTATGAATGCAAAAGAAAGAAAACGTATTCAACGTGACCAAAGAAAATGGTTATTTCACCTTAGACTTAACTATATTATGATTTTCCTTAACATATTACATAATAACTGCATGATGGTAATTGTGTGAAATCTCTTCAAAGGGCGCTCGGCGGCTGAAGTTGCGCAACATTCCAGAGTGCTCATCCATGTCCGGTGGTCAAGCTATTGAACATTTGGCTAGAGAAGGAAACCCCCGGGCCTATGATTTTCCAACACCAATGTGGAAGTATAGGGACTGTACCTTCAGCTTTGCAGGTCTAAAACACTCACTATTGAAACTGATCACAAAGTTAGAGGAAGAGTATGGTAAGCTTAGTTCCAATGGTTACCAATTATTTATTTTCTTACAAGTTACTCATCAAGTGGCAAGTCTGTTAATGATAAAATCATGTAGAACATAATATCATATGGGTAATGCAAAGAAGAAATATTCTAAAACTGCAAGTTTGATGGACATAGATTATAGCTGCCAATTGGATATGTATTTTATATGTAAAAACAACTTAGAAGAGATAACAACAGGTAGAATAGTTAATTTTATGCCATTATCAGTTATAATGTATTGTTGCCATAGTAATGCAATGTTTTATAGCTTTATCACTGAGAAGAAAATATTATGGTTTATAGTTAATGAGGTCCATGTTGTGTACCTTTGATAGTTATGAACAGTTTTAAGTATTTATTGTTAAAAATTCAAAATATGTCTCTAAATGTAAAATATGCCTTTTTCTTCAGAGGTTGAGGGTGGAAATATTATTCCACCAATCAGAGATGTATGTGCATCATATCAATATGCTATAACCAAACATCTAGTCCGGCAGACTCAAAGAGCTATGGTCTACAACGACATCCGTGGATTACTTCCTAAGGAGAATTTGAAACTGGTAAGTGAATGTAAAGCACATGCACGCACAGTCACACACATATACACACAAAAACACACGCAAGTATGCCAAGCTGTAGGTTGCAGCTTAGCATACTTGCCCCAGGTTGAGTCACACAGGTCCACAGCCTTATCCTCGCACCTCACCATCAGCACCTTCTCGATGACTCATTGTGGAGACCTGATTGCTTGACAGGGACACCTCACGGCACGCTCATTGGACCACAGGCTCCCCTCACTATCACGTAGCTGGCACAGCTTGACAGTACTTAAGATCCAGCACCCAGCAGAGATTATCATCTCATGATCCTCCGTCTAAGCAAGACAACAGGAGCAGCAACGCAAGGCCTGCCCAGGCCTCTGCCATTAGGGAGCCTTACCAGCTACCCCGTTGATTTCCACTCCACTTCCAGCACTCAGCCATACTTGTGGGAACTCACACCCACAACAACCACTCCCTTAAGAGATAACAGACCAGTCAAATGGTGGATGTAAACCCATCTACCATAATATATCTTTAAGCAACATAACTGTAGGATTAAGATGAAAGAAATGTATTTTTGGATTTTGAAATCAACTACCTTAATCACTACTGGTATTCTAAAACTTTCAGGTATTGTCTGGAGGTGTGGCCTGCAATAACTACATTCGTAGGGCTCTCCAAAAATTATGCGAAACAACAGGTTACCAGCTTCTATGCCCTCCACCTAGATTATGCACAGATAATGGAATTATGATTGCATGGAATGGTATGGAAAGGTGGAAGGCTCAGTCAGGGGTTATCTATGATGAAGAGGCGATAAAAAACATTGACATCAAAGCAAAGTAAGATTATTATTTTCCTTTGTTTTTTAATTGGATATTTGCATGTTTGGTATATATTTATTTTTACTGATTTCTTAAGTTGAAGGTATATGCTAGACATGAAAGAGTGAATACATACATAATAGATGTAATTAGGTATGAAATTTACATAACTAAGGTGATTTAAAAGCAGATGAACATCATTAAGTAATTAGTACTATATGACCTTGATGCCTAGTACATTTATTTGTTTAAACCATTAAATAACATTAAGAGATTTGTCACATCAGGTGAAAATTGTTTTTTTCACATTAGAGAACAGACAAAGAATGTCAGGTCAGGTCAACTGAATAGGAGAAATGGTTTATCTTGTAGACAGCTTGAAGTTAATTTCTAGTTTAGGTTAAGTTTACAGCAATGATTGGAAGTTGACTTTGGATAGATAATCAGTTCTCAATTTTAGTCACACTCCTCTGGTGGACAAGATGGTATTTTGCCAATTGGAAACTTCCTGGAATCAGTTTCATTAACCCATTAACTCTCTACCCATATTACCCTTTGATTGTTTCATAAAGGATCTTTTGCAAGTTTTCCTTAAACAGTGTTCCTATTCCTTCCCCATCCTTAGATACACTTCCTTTCATCCAGTTGCCTTACACCCTTAAAAGTTTCATCTTTCACTAATCTCTGCTTTACATCATTTGCTCCCCCTCTTTACCCTTTTTACTACTATACTGTCCTTTAACGCTCTCTATCCTCTGGCATCTAACACACACATTTCTTGTCCACTAGTATTATTAATATTATAATAATCATAATATCAATTATGATAATAACAGGGTGAATATTAATACCATTAGAAAAGTAAAATGTTTTCCTCAAAATCCAGGGAAGAGGAAACAGGTGAGGTCATGTAATGCCTACTGACATCTTGGTGACCGAGATACTGAGCCATCTATATCCAAACAAGATTCACAAACTAAACTGGACATGTACTTAGTAGCAATGGGTTACACATATCTCACCAGTGTGTTGCAGAGATTTTATGAGCATGATTTGCCTTCGGTCACCCGTTGTGAGGTAGAAGATAATTGAGAAAAAAGTTTTGGAAATAAAGATGACAAGTATATTGTTAGAGGAGAGAGAGAGGCTAAAATGATCAGAAGTAGGACAAGCATCAGTAGAAAAGCTCATGTTTCAATGTGTATGTTTCTTACATGTAGAAGAGGAAAAAAGGATATTATAAGCCAAGATGTATATTTAGAACTAAAAACACTTGGTGGAGAAATAGCACTGCTGAAAGGCCAGAATATGAAAGACATACTGACTCTTTAAGGTTAGTTCATAATGAGAATAGTTTTAAATAGATGAGCCAAACAATTTACCCCAGAAAAAAATAATTTACACCACATCTATATCTGCTTTCAAGAAATTGAATACTAATTACTATTTCCTAATTTTTCAGATGTCCTATTGGAGTGGATCTGACAGAAGATGTTCGTAGTCTGGGAATTAAAATTCAAAAGTGGGTCAAATTTAGATGATGCTAATAGAACATTGTAATTTTTTTTATTCTTTTCCATTTAGGTGTATTGAAAAAAGTAGGTTTTGTTTTAAAGAACAATGTATAAGGAATATTAATACCAACTGTTTTGTATTTTTTTGAGATGGATACTAAGAATTAACAGCAATAAAGTTCATTTGACGGTTTTAAGTCAAACCAGATTTTTTGGTGTTTTTGATGTTTATAATGAAATTAAATTGTTTTAAAGATATATTGTATAAATTTTTAAATGTTACTACAAGAAAGAAATTTGATATTAAAATGGAATTACTGTTATTCTTTGAAATGAAATTGCATTATGTAGTTTGTAAAATTGTTTGAATTTCTTTGCTCTGTTCATTGTTAGCGAAATAAACGTCTTGAAAGAAACTTGTTATTTTTAATGGTTTTTGAACCACCTTAATTAAGTAAAAAAAAAGCCCTATATACACATTATATTTTTTATAGTCATTTCCATCCTACAAACTCTTAATGAATTTGAATCATTTGTAGTATATAATTGTTTTAAGTAATAGTGATTGATAACAAGCTGCCATAGCCTTTTGAGTTGCTTTAACTTAAGCCTAATTACTTATTTGACTAATTTGTTATATGTTCATTTTATTAGATACTACTAATAGATTGTCTTGCCAGTAGTTATCTGACAAGTTTACTCTGCACCTGGCATTTTTAATAAGGTTTGTTGTATGACTGGATTATCTTCTCAGCCTGTCAGTTCCAAAACTATGTTCGAAAATATGAAAGGACGGCCAAAACTTTTGAGGAATGAAGAAAAAAATCACAGGATCCTCATCTAATTTATTCAACATGCAACCAACACAACAATTACACAAATGTTCATGTA